>NW_009233915.1:167113-261036 GCF_000690835.1 Fulmarus glacialis | reverse complement strand
CCTCGGCGGACCTCGGGCTGCTGCTGCTCAGGTTTCGTCGCCTGGAGGATGCGTTAAGCCCGAAGCCGCGCTGCGCTCTTAGCGGTAGAAATAAACGGACCAAGCGGACCTCGCTCGATCGTGCCTGGCGGGGTCGGGGCAAAGGTCTGGTACCGGCGCTGCGGCCCCGGTCAGCCGCTCCGCCGGGCCAGGGCTGAACTGACCCAAGCGTTACCTGAAGCACCAGCTCTGAAAGCCTCCCTGCCCCTAAAACGAAAAGTACTTTTAATTATTTTTAATAGCAGAAATAGGTTCACCTTGCACGAAGTAACACCATTTAGCTAAACACGTTTTGAGGGGCAGCATCGTGTTGGCTTTGGCTTTGTGCCGGTGCCTGAGGTCAGGCTGGAGTGAGGGCGCCCAGTTGTGCTCACCTGGAAAGGCGGGTCGTTGCTCTGACTTCCCGGTGGTCTTGAATCTCAGAATAGAGTAAATGGGCCTCCTTGAAGGGCTCGTGTTCAGGAGCGGGAGTTCTTTATTCACCTTGACAGCAGAAATGCTGAAGGTAAAATGAGATATGTACATTTTAGACAGCTCTGGTGCCTTTGGCAACCAGCCTCTTTATTTTGCCTTTTTATCAGATCAGCAGCTGCACGGGAATCTACTTTGGTCCACGCTTCTGAGCATAAGTTTTTTCCTAGAAGCAAAAGCCTCCGGAGCGAACAAAGCTTGTTTCTGGCTGGTTCTGCTCCGCAGGTGCCGCTGCTGGGGGTGCTCATGGCTGCAGGTGTACGGCTGCGTGGGATGGCTGTCAGATAAAGCATGGTCTTGGTGCTGAACGTAACTTGCATTGTACATCTACTTTTGTGTGGTTTATCTTTTAACCTGAAGGAAGTTAGCTAGCTCGGTTTTAAATCTGAAATCTTTTGTTCCCAACTTTCCTATTTTTAATGGTGGGTATAGTATTTGGCAATTCGGTGCAACTGATTAATCGCTTTAGTGTATGTCCATTTCATATATATATACACATAGACAGGGAGAGAGTGTATATGTGTGTGTATATACACACATAAATGTGTATATACCTATTTTTATCTGTGTACATACATACGTATTTAAATCTGTGTTGATGAGCAATCCTGTCAGTCCCAACAGTGTTTGGTGCATATGCTTTATATGGTTCAAGATGCGTTCCTGCCATCATGCCTTATGTGAACTCTGATCCTACAATAAGGAACTTGGAGGTAACCACCCTGTTTTTGTGTGCGTCCCTACTGTTTCTGTGGAGCTCTGATATGGAGGACTTTTGTAGAGCTTGAGTATGGAGCGCTGTCTGGGCAGAGTCATCTCAGAGTAAGGCATAGAAGGTTGAGCTCTGGTTGAGCTCAGTTTCAAGTCCTGTCTTTACCTGGTGCTGCAGCGGGGATTTGAGGTAGAGGTGGAAATTAGGAGTTCACGCTCTATCCTGTCATCTCTCAAAGCGTGGAGTGATCCTGTAAGTTACACCACTGAAATCACTGGATATCAGCTCAGATTCTCAGGAGTATTCTTGGGTTATTAAGGTAGCCAACTTTTTAAAAAACTTTTTAAATCTTTTTTATGTGTTACTTATGAAATAGAGATATTGAACTTGTATTATAAATCACATTTTATTATTCTGTTTTGAACTCTGACAGATATTGAGAGCATCTCCCAAGATCTGTGCTTTCCAAGTAGACTATTTTCAGGAACCACATCAATACTGTATAACAACAAATCAAGTTCTTAATTTCAAAGTAAACCACTTTCCTGTGGAAAGGTCTTCATTTTTGCAATGTTACTTAGATAATTCCCATCTAAATAATCTCCTAACCCTCCACTGTCTCAGACTTTAAACTACAAATAAGTTCATCATCCAGAGTCTGGGTTTCTGTGCTACGAAGTAGGATAAAGCATCTGAGAGGAAGAGAGTCCTTCCGTTTGAAGAGTTTTTCTCATTTGTAGCATTCACTACTTAGCTCTGACCAGAAGTTACACTTACTTTTATTTATTTACCATAAACCAGCAAAACCTGTCCTGTTCTCAAAGCCTATCACATTGTTCTTTTCACAGATAAGGGTCTTCCATATGGTAAGGATATAATCAAGAAATATCAATCTTAAACTTCGTTGTTTTGGTAACCCTGTGTGAGTAGATACTTGGTGAGATTTAAAATCTTTCCTCATAACCTTCATGACTTACTATTGGAGTGGTGTTTGTATGCTTTGTATCTGTTGCAAAATTTCTTAGTATTTCAAGACTGTTGATGTTGTTCATAGCTGTGTTGAAACAAGCTTTTTGAGAAGTTTGGTTGTATACTGTCATTATAATCTACACACAAACATTTTTCTGTGTAACTTCATTTTAAGGGTGGAATAAATGGTGCTTGATCCTATCACATGAAAATATTTTATCGTCCTTCTGCTTTCCCTTTGGTTCTTTACCTTTTTATAACTGTTAAACATTTTTTACTCTTTTAACTTTTTATGTTCTTGAGAGATTCGGTTCTTTGTGCTCTTGGAGTTTAAATCTGACGAAGTGTTTCAAGAAGATAAAAGATAGATTTCAGTTGTCTGCAGTGCATGTGGACAAGCGTATTTAGACCTGCTCTTACTGGAGCAATATTTGTAAAGAGCTGTGACAAATGCTCCAGGGACCACTCTGCAGCAGAATTCAATCTTGTTGGCTAGCAACAAATAGGCTCCATTGAAGGCTGTTTATTTGAATGGGAGTTGGATTGGGCCCTTTGGGAGAATGCTGTGTTTTCAAAATAGCTTCAGATGCAGTGAATTTCAGCGATGAATATAAATAAGGAATAATTAAATCAGAATCATAAAAAACAAAATGCTTAAGGTAACTCTCCAGTTTTCTAATATAGTAAGTAGATTGGCTGGTGCATTATGCAACCCTATCCTAGCCTTCAAAATGGTCTTCAGTCCTGCCATTACATTTTCAAATTCCATGCAAGTTGAAAATATTTAAAAAAAAAAAGAAAAGGGGAAAAAAGATGGAATTAAACAATATTCATGTTATAAAATCTGCTGAATGCTATATATGTTAAAAATGGGGAACTGTATGAGGTTGCTCACTGCAGATGCCTTCAATTTCTAGACTTGAATACCTATAAAGCCTCATTAATGCTGAACAGAGAAAGTTCTGTCTTTGTTAAGAAGCTATCAGCTGTGAGTTCAATGATCTTCCATGCAACAGAAAACATTACTGAAAATAACTTTCAATTCATGACTTTAGAAGCTACTTCAATGCCAAATTTTTACTTTATTCTTGTCTTTGTGTTAAGTTTGCAGAAGTTTCTTGAAGGTTCGGACTGTTTCTCCATTTGGCTTTTCCTGGTTGACAGTTTTGCTATAATTTTTAAGGTTTTATGTTTAGAGGCAGGAAATACATGAGCCTACAGACTTTCACAAACAGTTTTTTCTGTAGGTACCTAAACCAAATGACTAGAAAGCCCTCATCAAACTCTAGACAAAACTGAAATGCCAAAGAGGAGCAGATGTTTGGCCCACTCCTCCCTCCCTGGCAGTTCCATTAAACACATGGTTATTGAATCTTTTTTCGAGATGAAAGAAAGAAATGAAAACATAAATATAACCTTAGACTGTGATTTTTTTTTTTTTTTTTTTTTTTTAATTTTTTTAAGATACTTTTTCGGTTGGTTTTATACTGGTGGAACTTCTGCCTTGGGGGCAGTCTGGCTCTGGCACAGATATTCACAGCTTTGTCTTGAACTAGAAAAGCTGCACTTTGCTGCATTTATTTACCTTTCTTTGTACCTCATGTAGGTATAATCAGGGCATAAGGCTAATTAGGTAAGAAGAGACAGCCTTCATGAATATGACATTAAGTTGAGAATTAGCTGGGACACCTGTGGTCTTAAACCTGGATATAGGTAAGTAAACCCTTCCTCCTGGTTCTCCATCTGAACTCCCAACCAGTTTACCCAAAGAGACTCCTTACCTTGCTTGGGTATATTTAGGATTCATTAAAGTTTTTTCTATAAAAGCAAGTGTTTTTTCATTGATCTGCCTCCTGAGGCACTAGATAAAGTGTCAATAGACAAACTCTGTGTTTTCTTTACAGGTATCTGAGTGATTGATTGTTTCCTCCTATTTTTCTCTGGAATATTGTCAGTGCATGTGGCAATTTTTTTTGTTTGTTTTAAATTTTCATTTGGTCTTTCTGGCTGATGACTGCCAACAAGGATGCTATGAAGAATGTGTGAAGATGTTGAAATTCTTTTGGGAATACAGAAAAGTGAGATGAGGGTTTAGAAACACTTGGGGTTTGGTTGTTTCTTAGAAGTAGATAATTTCTCCACTATATTTTCCCCTCTCTTGTTCGGAAGGTTCATTTTCAGCAAAAATTGGAAATGTATTAATTTAGTGCTTAGAGATATGATTCTTCCCCTAACCATTTTGGGGATTCAAAGGTACAGTTCCAGGATTACATAACCCCAACTGATGTATTTTTTTGTTGCTGTTGACCACACCTGTAGCAAGTAGTTCAGCTCATTATTGTCTCGGCCAGTCCAATCTTTCTGTGCATGTTCAAGACTATAATCTGCAGCTTTGAGCATATACCCTAAGGATTTTCTCCAGAAAATTTCCTTCTTTAATACTCTGCTGAGAAAGCCAATTTCTAGCCATCTGTGAATCAGTTAGCTGTATACTCATCTCTTTCCCACTCCATAGCATTTTAATAAAACACAGGACATAGAAATCATGTTATCTGTGCAACTGATTATGACAGTAACTTTGGAACTGGTAATTAAACATTGATCCATAATTAATAACTGGCCATTGATCTTATTTTAACTAGATAACACATCAGGAGTGGGCATGAAATTAAGAGAAGTTAAGATTGACTATTGTGAAAAGTTCTTTAATGGTGGAGATATGCTGTGCTGTTGAACAGATGCTGTTGAAGTCTCTGTTGTGTGAATGATAGTTAAAACAGATTCTAAACTGTAAGCTGAAGCCCTCCTTTAATATGGTAATGGAAATAAGAAAATAACAACCCAAGATCAGTGAGGTTTTTGTGGTGTGCTTTTTTCTTGTTTGTTTATGACATTGTGCTGATGGTGATGTTCTTGTATAATTAGTGGCTAAATGTTGATTGTGAAGGAATTGAAAAATAGCAAGTATTTACACTTATTTGTTGGAACACTTTTTAAATTGTTTTTCAGTTAAATGGCCAAGATTAAAATAGTCTAAAGTAATGCCGTAAGTTTCAGCAATAGAGGAACCGGTAGTTAGAGCTTGTTTTAAACATGACGTGAAACATTATGTGAGAGAGCAGCTGGAATGCATGGAGCTCCATCTAGGGAGGGTTAATGACCCAACTGAGAGCCTATGGGTCAGGATTAGCAAGCAGACCAACATTATTGACAATGTTATTGTACATGCCTGCTACAGACACCTTGATCAGCAAGAATCAGATGAAGCTTCAGACAACTGGAGGAAGCCTTATGTTAGCAGGCCCTGGTCCTCATGGGGGACTTCATTCACTCCAGTATCTGTTGGAGTGACAGTGCAGTAGGGCACAAGTAATCAGGTAGTCCAGGAGGTTTCTGGAGAGCATTGATAACAACTTCCTAATGCAGATGACTGAGGAGCCGACAATGGGAGACACAACTGGATTTCACATCCCCAACCAGTTCTTCCTTGTTTGTACACGTGAGGATCAGGGCAGCCTGGATTTATGAAGGGTAAATGCTTGGCCAACCTGATAGTCTTCTCTGGTGAGAGACTGGCTTTGTAGTTGAGGGAAGAGCAGTGGATGTTGTTTATTTTGATGGATACAGCATGGGCTGTAATAAGGTACTAGGAGCGAGGCTGGGAATATTCCCAATTTCCTTAATCAGTGAAGTAATGCCATCATCCTTTGGGCTTGGAAGTTCCTTTCCATTGGATTAAAACCCTTTTCCTTCCTCTCCTTCCATATAGTCAGGCCAAATGTTTTAATAAATGTATCAGTGCCATTCAGAACCATGCATACTCTGACTGGAGTTTTTTTGAGGCTACATTTAATTTACCTGTGGTCTATGTTATGGCTATTATATGTCTGTGTTTTAGGAGCTGCACAGATCTTTTTATGCCATCATCAACCAAGGGTAGAAAAACCCTGGTGCATAACCTGTCTATTTGGGATTTTTTCCATGTCCTCTCAGTTATTCTCTGTGTAGCGCTAATGGAGAGGTTATTTTGGTCAGTTCATTTTCAAAATCTTCTAGCTGCCCAATAGTCTATCCAAGGTGACAAAAACATGGCAGACAGAGGTGTCAGTCTGTCAGACAGGAAAGTGAGGAGTTTTTGAGTTCTCTCTGGTCTTGCAGCCTGTTACAGATTATGAATTGTAATGTCCGGTCATTTTTTAGTATTTTCTTCCACTGCTGCAGAGATGTCTTGTCCCACACCACATTGGTGGCATCTGTTAAGAGTGAAATAAAATTAGATTTTATTATGCAAAAGCAAAATGTGTGTTTTTCAAGTCCCTGACCTCAGTAATACATCTTATTCGTTTGAAGGTCTGGTAACACAGATATTCTGAAAACCCGTCCATCGTAGGCAGTTGTCTAGGATATTTTTTTAGACCCTTCCTATAGCAGTGGGAGATTTGAGATGGAGATGGGATGTCTCGCTTGGTGTTTGTCACAGAGGAGCCCAGGGCCGGGAGGAGCGCTTGGGAGTTTCTGACCCTGCAGAGCTGGCACTTCCCTCCTAGTCCCCCTCGTGCAGGAGGTTGCCTGGGGGGGGGTTCTGGCTGTTTACAGATTGGATTTCTGCCAGCGACTGAACGCTTTGTTCATTACTTTGCTGTCTCTTATGAGCAGCCATTCTGGGTTGGCATTGGCTTTGCTGGTGACCTCTGTCACATAGTGCCTGATTAATGTTACTAGCTGGCAGGTGGGCAGTGTTTTTAAAGAGCTACTCGATGAACATGCTTCTGATGAAGGATTGCTCTCCTTACTCCCTTTGCTCACTGATTAGCTTTTACTGTACACCCAGCTTCCCGTATGTCTGCAAGTCTCAATCATTCCAAATGGCCGAGCACAGGCGATGAACATGCCTACGTTTCCACGAAGCAAGAAATCAGAGATTACTTTGTTTTAGGGATGACTTGAAATAAACTTTCATTTGCCTGCAAAGTTTGGTCAGTGGTGTTAGAAATCTGCTTTAAGGTCAGAGTCTTCTCAGACCTTCATCAACAATGAAGAGATGATGCTTCTCCTAGTGTCCTAGGCTTGCTTTGAGATTTGAGAATGGCAGCAGGGTGAATTTCCAGTGTGAATAGTGGAGAAATATTAATAAAGAAATGACCTGCAAAGGAAGGAAAAATGTTCATAACTTTTGGCTTCCTATTAAAGGCATACTTTCATCTATTATACTTTCATCTGGTTTCTCCCCAACTCTGCCCAAGCAGCCAGAAGGCTGTCTTCCTCTTGTATGTTTGTTCCTTTGAGTTTGCTTCATGTCAGTCTAAGTCAAATGGTTTAGTTAAAAACAAGATTTATTAACAATAAAAGGTGTGAAGCATTCCAATTTAAACAAAAATCGTGTACTAGTCATTTTTTTGGTGCTTCCAGATACAGTCCATTCTGCACTAGTTTGGTAAACCAGCTGTAACTTAGGCATGCAGTAGAACTGTTTCTGTAGATACTTTTTTATATTTCTTTATTCTATTGCTGTGGGCATTTGCATCTTCATTGCTTGGGAGTTGCTGTGCTGCTTAGTGCTCGAAGTCATAATCTTCTGTGATGACATAATTAGGTAGCATGGAAATTATCATGATTTGACTTCACGTATTAAAGAGCTGGAACAAAAAACTGTGATTATGTTTCATATTTGCTTCTCTGTGATGAAAAATGTAGCTCAAACTGTCTAAATTGGCATTTTATTGGTGTTTGTCTTAAAATATCAGTGACTCCTAACACTTGAAAAAGTATTCTTCCAGGGTATGGTAGGCATGAAACGCTTCTTTGATAATATTATTTGAGACAGGAATTCAGAAACATTTCTGATCAACCCATTGACCATGCTTCGAGTTTCCTAACAATTCAGGAAGCTTAATTAGGATGAAGCGTACAAAAAAGCGATAGTGGGGATACTCTGAAAAGCTTACTCTTTATGTCTCGTGGTTGGTCGTAAAATAGTTTAAAATTATTTTTTTCTGATTGTATTTAATATTTAAAGCATTTCTTCGTAGTTGCATAAAAGTATAATTTTAATCTTCTAAAAACATAGGAAGTTAAACACTTCACAAAATGAGAACAAAAATATTAAATTTCCCCTCAAGATATTTAAAATAAAAGAATACTTCTTATTTATGTGGAGAAGATAGCTCATTTCACTTTTTGAATATGTGGTGCATATCACCAACAATCTTCTTTCATTTGCAAAGGCAGGGAATGTATTACGATATTTTCTGCAACTGATTATGCAGTTGTGCATAGTAGTGAGTTTATTTTCATCAGATACTTCAAAGCCTTTACTTTTTAAGTCAGGAAAGTATGCTTTTCTTAAAGCTTTGAAGTTGTAAATACGCAAAATGAACATAATTTGACTAAAATTAATTACTAATGCAAAGCAGAGCTACTGACGGCTAGCACGTTGACAAAAGCAGAAATTGAATCTGTGAATTCATATTCTTGTTTCCTTTACCCAAGCAAAGGCTCTGGAAATTGATTCCAGAAGTATAAAGCTTCTGCAGGCATGCTTGCTTCTTGGGCACACGTGGATGTACAATAAGTATTTTTCATATTGTTTTATTCTGCTGAAGTTTGGTTAAAGAATGCAACAAAGTAGAAGTTTTGCACATGTTTTCTGAAGTAAGTGGGGAGGGCATGTTCCCTACCTAGTGCAAAATTGTTTGCCCCTTTGAGTGGACTAGCAGCTTTGTGTTGTTTAGGCTGCTTTGTTTTGTTGACATCCTGTTTGTTACGTGACCTTAGGCATGTTGTTCGAAATAGAAAGTTTTCACGTAATCTCATAGAACAAGGAGCCTGCCATGTTTCGGCTGGGTTTTCAGAAGTTGCTAATGATTCACTGCACAGGTGAGCGTTAGTAGGATTGGAGTATACTCGGTTCTGCTCAGTCAGCCTTTAAGTGCTAAGCAGAATGCCTCAGAGAACTTCTCAGTGTCAAAAGTGTGCTGTCACTTAATTTGCAGCAATTTCTATTTTGATGTTTGCATGTAAATAGAGGCCTTGATACTCCCCTGGGTGGAGGTGCAGGATGCAGGTTGTCAGGGATTTGGCTATGTCCTGCTTAATTTGGAGGTCAATCTGTAGAAGCCTGACTGAAACAACTGCTGAACAATAGGCTGGCAAGGTATGGGAAATGGAGTAGTGAGGTCAGGGTCTTACTGTTCAAGAGGACGTTCTTTCCACCGTCTCCTCTTTTACTTTTGAGGACTACATTCCTCACAAAACCATATCTGCAGACACCCAGAAAGATCATCCAGGTGGTAGCTGCTAGGATCTGCCTTGTAGTGCACAAGGATGTGGGCTCAGATTCTGGTTTTCTGAGATAAGGAGAATAAGTATGACAGAAGGAGCTCGAGTCTGACCCTGTGCATGTTCCTGGTAGTTTACAATGGAGCTTAGTGGGTGGGAGAGTGTATTTACAGAATAGCTGTCAAAATCCCTGTGTGTAAGCAAGCTGTAAATAAGTCTTTAAAGTATAATCATTACTGGAGACTTTAAATCTGCAATGAGTGAAGGACTTGCTTCAAGTTCATTCTTGTCTCTGCTTCCTTGCATGAGAAGTAAACAGAAGGATAAATCAGAAAGTTAAGTTTATAAATGTGATTTAAAGGCACATTGGAACAGAATTGTGTAGTTTCTTTTTTTTTCTTGAGCTAATGACCCAAATGAGTTCTGCAGTGTAGGAACATCACACCATGCTGCATCATTTCCAGGGGAGTGCAGAGGTTAAGCTTGGGATCAATCAGTTTGCAATCAGACTGATTATAAAAGGACAAGGAGGAGTACAAGATAAAATCAAGAGAACATAGTAGGACAGAAAGGTATAGAGGGGGACGTTCGGGAACCCTTGAAGTAAAAAGGTTTCTTGCGGAAGACAGCTAGCAGGAGCATTCAGGAGAACTATTAAGGGAAGCATTATGATTTTGTTAAAATAACAGTTCAGGATTTTCAGCCCCACTTCCACCCTGAGTACATTTACTTAGAGACTGGCAAAGCTTTAAATAATGCTTACCATTTTATCTGCAATACTGTGAAATATCCAAGATAAAACTGAGATACTTCTAAAACTTTGTGATTTTCATGTACGTATTGCTATGACTTAGGTAAAATGGAAAGGTTTCTGAATAGATACTGTTCCATTTTTGAATCCAATCTATATGGCTTTGTAAATCTAAGTTTCAGAATTGTGACTAATATGTAAATTAACTTGTTGCTGTCTTCTGCAGTCCTCTTCTGTTTCTGTGGCATTTGTTAAAGTGCAGCAAAATTATACTGTTTCGTATTGGAGCCACTGTGGAAAGATTTAGAAGGTAGGTTTTAATGAAAGAGATAAATAAAGCAAAGAAAGCCTCGACAGCATCCAGCCACTTCAGAACTGATGGATGCACTCCTGACGTTCCTTCTTCCCAGCCGAGGGATTCCACCATTGAGAGAGGAAGGAAAATACTGAATCAAAAATGAAGAAGGATGTCAAAGTATCATTATATGTTTTCAGACAGAATATTGATTAGTATGTCATTACAGTTAAATATATTTTTTTAGTGGCAGGGAATGTTGCTTTAGAGGTGGAAGAGGTAAATCCTCATGAGTATGTTACATATTTATTAATGAATTAATTTTGAGGTAGTGCGTAGTGAATGAAATGTTCAATCCCCCCAGTCATGATGGCATTTAAGTTTTAATCTTAAAAAGCTCAAATAGAGCCACCTGTTTTTAGATTCAATTACCTTGCAAAGTTGACAGTTCAGCTAGTGAGCAAGTTTTGGGAAGGTTCACCCACTTCAGTCGGGAAATCGGGGGAGAGTGAGGGAGTTTGATTCATGACTTTACTTTGGGGTCAAATCTAGTAGGCTTATTTCTTTAGTGAAATCATTCACTCTCCCAGATTAATTTTAACATTCAGGGTAGGCTGTTCAGGTTGAGGCTGAAACTGTTCTTTCTCTAAATGGTTTCTGCAGGACCTTGCTATTTTGAACTGTCCTGTATCACACATAAATGTCAGACCTTCTTACTCTGACTAAAAGCACACCCCGCTGCAATCTCTTGTGTCTGACTTCGTATTTTCTCCTTAAAAAGCAGAAGCATGCCTTGTATGGCCATAGCAGGTAGAGAGTATTTTAGGTGTTTATTTGATATCAATTGCTGTTCATTTCTACGATATTATTGAAATAAAACTCCTTTGGCAAGACCTGAAATTTGAAGGAGAAAGTAATATTGTTTCACATTTAAATTGTATGAATAAATGATTACAAATTGACAGATATTGCTTCTAGTGGTTCTTTTCTTGAGTGAAAAACCAATTTCTATTTCCTTCGTAATATAGGAACTTAAAATTCTTAAGAGATAAAAAAAGAAAGTAGACGCAGCCCCAACACAAGCAAAAAGAATTTATGAGTTGAAAGTTTAATAGCTGCTTTTGTTTTCACGGCCACGTTGCACTGCACTAAATCTGCAGGGACAGTCTGTTACTACACTATTCCTGTAGATAGGTTAGAAGTTATTAGTAACAAAACCAAACAGCTACAATAGGTGGTTGTGTGGAAAATACAATGTAACACATTCTTCGGTGTCACTAATCTGAGTCTTTCAACCTGTGCCCTGGTGAGCTCAGTAGAGTTTGTGTATCATCTCAGACAGTGTTTCTCACAGTCTCTACCTGTTAGAGCAGATGTATGTTAACACATGCCCAATTCAGCATGTGCCTCTGCAAGGGTTTATAAAGCACTGATACTTGTATGTGAGATGGGCACATTCTCTCGCTCTGTTCAGGAGCATCAGAAACTTACACTTCAGGGTATAAGTTCCCATGCATGTTGATGTGAAGTTTTCTGCTGCAGCAGTAGATTTTTAGGTCCATACAGTTCTGAAAACTTGTCCCTTTTTCAGAGAGCTCACCCTGAGGATTCACTCACTACTAGGCTTTTATTATTCCTTTAAATAGTGTACAATATGTTCTGGTTTAATTTGTTTTGAAACAATTCAGCCATACTTTGTAATGCCTTATGGAACTCATCAATACTGCCTGTATATCTGTCTAATAAGAGTTCAGCAAATTAGCATAATCATTAAACAAACAAATTGTCATTCTGTTAGTAATTGGTGACTGCCTGTTTCTCAACAGACAAGTGATGTCAACTGGCATTTATTAGTTTTCAGTATGCTTTGTAATCTACAGGTAGGTAATCTGTAGTTTATATCCTTGCTTTATTATGTTGCATTAGAATAATCACTGCTGCCTTGCGATGGAAGAAAAGTAGTTTCTTTTAACTAGAAAGGATGAGATGACTAAATATACCTTCTTTAGCTTTCCAGTTAAAATAGCTTCCTTCTCTAAAATTACATGTTACTAGTTCAAAAAAGCTCTTCCCTTTATTTCTTTGATGTTTGTCACCATCTTGATGTTTCCTGCTGTGATGCACTGTGATTCCTGCCTTCCTATCTCTGTTTTGCAATGGCTCCTATTAAAAGAACCTTGCAACATGACAAGAGAAATTGGCTTTTCTTTGAACTATGTGGAAGTCTTCAGGGGAAGATTTAACTAAGTGCTTGTTTTGATTGCATGAACTAGAATTAAAATGGTGACACAAACACCTAATGTAGTAATAAAAAAACAAAAATCCTGTGACTGTTTTAAACTGTAGACTTCTGATCTATATCTCTTCTGGAGTGTCACTGTTCTCTACAATGAATTGCAGTGAGTTTGAGTAATTGCTTCAGAACGAAATGTGCAGTTGAGTTGTTAGCATGTAGTTTTATGTTGTCTTCCCCAGGCTTGGTTTGCAACAGGCAGTGCAGTCTAGTGTCCCTGCTATCCCGGGGTAAGGGCAGGCTGTTGTCAGAAGGGGTGGTCCTGCCCTCGCTGCTGCATTGCTGGTGTGTCTCTTGCACTGGATTTCGTCTTCACCTGGTGCTCTGGTGGGTTGGGTCACGGAGCTAAGTGGGCAGCAAAAGAAGGTTTTTGCTGGGTTAGCTCCACATCAGGCTCAGGGGACATGACGAAGGGTGTAGGAGTGAGCAGCCGGGGAGCTGTGGTGGCAGCTTGCCTCCGGGTCATCTGAGCAGAAATGGGAAACCACAGTCCTATAGTAATGACTTCTTCCAGTATCTTGGCTTCTTGGTTTCAAGTAATACAAAGCACTTGGCTGTTAGAGGGGCTATATAGCTGTGTGAGGGTACGTCAGCAGTCTATGGGAGAGTGGTGGTAAAGTCTGAACTGGTGCCAGCTTTGGTTGGAAAACTGCGTAGGGCAGCCAGGTGTAACACAGCACTAGTTCTCCTGGACTGCAGAAGCACACGGGGAGCAATTGGTTGATGCTAGAGTGTGCTGCTGTTTAAATGTCACAGAACTGCCTATGGATTGAGCTGATAACACTTCTTCTTCAGTCTAAGGATGACTTAAGGGTGGATTAGTGTTTTCAGAGGCTACAGAATGTTCAGTTTTGAATAAGCTCATTTGGGTAATTGAAAAACAATATTAAGGCAATGCCAGGCAAAGATTTTCCAAAGTAGGATTTAACTTTGGGCTTTGCTATCAAGATTTGCTCGCTCAGCATAACGGCTAGATTTTCAGTGATGTGGACTTCTGAGCAGAAATGGTTGTCTGTTTCACTCTTTTGAAATTTTTAAAGTTTGCATTCTTAAACAAAACTTATGCTTTCCAAGCTCTTGGCTGTCCTCTCAACTGTTTGTCTGAGTCTAATTTTTGTAAACAATTTAACAGTAGAAATCCTAATAATAATACTGTGTGCTTCTTTTATAACGAAGCCTCCAATCTTTCTAGTTTTTTTGTGCCTATAGGCACGTGTGCCTGTTAGTTATTTAATATAGACATCTGCTTTCCAAGCTCTTGGCTGTCCTCTCAACTGTTTGTCTGAGTCTAATTTTTGTAAACAATTTAACAGTAGAAATCCTAATAATAATACTAACTGTGTGCTTCTTTTATAACGAAGCCTCCAATCTTTCTAGTTTTTTTGTGCCTATAGGCACATGTGCCTATTAGTTATTTAACATAGACATCTTGTTTCAAAGAGTCATATAGCTGTTAGGAATAGTAATAATTATCCACCAGAACAGGCTGTCTAGCCTTAGTAAACAACAACGTAGTGGCATATTTCATGGTTGGTTTTTTTTTTATTTTATTTGAAGTTGAGAGTTACATAAACCTTAACAATTGCAGCGACAGATGTCACTCATTCTGAAAAGTGAGTATACGGTTCAGTAGTATAAAACAGTAAATTGCCCCTACAGTTTATTAATCAAAATGTCATAGCCTTTAAAGAACTGGGGAGTGTGATACTTCTTTTTTTCTCTGAGACATACTGCATTGTACTGCTCAAAATATTTTGTGTGGTGTATTTTAAGTAATTTGGAACTAAAAGGCCTGTAACTGTTAACTAGTGTTTGTGTGTTGCCTTTGTTTTAATTCAGTTAAAATGAATTCCCATTTGTAGGAATAAATAATGGAACTTAACTCTTAAAAGATCTTCAGCTGTACCTGTGGAAGATTTTAAAATCAAATGCTGATGTTTAAGGTCAAGATTGCTTACAGTGTTTTGATATAAACTATAAGAAATAAGCAATTCCTAACTGCTCTGGACAAAAGTATGGAAAATCTGGTTTTGTCAGGAAAATATTGAAGGCTTTTTCCTAAACGAGCTCACAGAATCAGTTTTATCCTTTATAAATATATCACAGAAGTCTAGATTGAGACTTTGATCAAAATTCTCAGTGTTGGATGAAGCTGATGCCAAAGGGACCTCACTGCCATATTGTATCCAATCTAAAGTGAGCAATTTGGGATGTTGATGGAAGATGATTTCCTCTGTGGCTTTTAAATAGGATTGTCTGGATGCTAATTCCTGCTTTGGAAGATTAAAATTACTGATTTGTGGTAGCCAGCAGGCCATTACTTGGGAAAGACATTTGCTGTCCTGTTTTTCATAATATACCCATAGGTATGTGGCATTAATCATCTTTGGAGAGAAGGGGCTATGTCATTTGACTTTACATGGCAGAACTTATAGTTGATCACTCTTACTATGAGTCTTTCAATTTTCTTTTGTGCTTGAAATACTTGCTTTCATACAGAACCAAGTGTAGTAATCTCTGTATGCTTGCTTTTTATGACTTACATTTGTGATAAACTTTTTGTGTTTAGTGTAGTGGCTTTTTTCTAAATTTTTGTTTCTTGGCAGACTAACTCTACGGATCCTTATTCTTTACATCAGCACTCTGAAATAAGTGTATTACTTCGTTTTCAGTGGTTTATGTGGTATATTTCAAGTATATGGCCTAATAAAATGTACCTGTACCTGAGGTGGTTTATATGAAGGTACGCCATTTAGTTGTATTTCTGATGGTTCCTTTTTGATAGGAACTTCTTCTACAACTTTGTCAATTACAGTAGCTGTATGTCAATAAATATAATAAAGGTTTATTTCTTACATTGATGAATGGTATGCTGTTTCATTACTGTCATCTTTGTGTATCTGTTTTCTTTCATATGCGCTTGGAATTGTATTACAGGTCAGAGTGCATAAATCGAATAAACTGGAATGCTGTAGAATGTGTTGGGTAAGCAAATAGATTTTTTTTTTTTTTTTTTTGGTTAAATGTTTTATTTTAGATAAGATAAGCTAAACACACTTCCTTTTTATTTTGGGTAAGAGACGCATCTAAGAGACTTCCCCATAGACATCACAGTTTTTCTCCCAAGTGACTTATTTCCAGTATAACCATTACAATATAGTCCATATTTATAAAACTTGATACTATATACGTTTGACATATAATCTGCATTCATGCAGAGATAATTTGCGTTGGTGGAGCTGTTTTATATTGGCACAGGATCTATTAGCATAGTTACAGCTACATTACTTCAGTGGAGCAGCAGAGGGGGAAGAAAGTAGTATGCATTTATTTGACCAGCTTTACTGTCAGGTGCTTTTAGAAGATCCATCTTTGTTTCATGATGTTAATACTGGCTTCCATTCATACTATGAATGAAAAGGGAATGTTGGATGTCACTAAAGTGTGTCTTGCTTTTAACAGTCATGCAATAAAATGCATTAAGCTAGATTAATGTAAACAGTAGAGCTGCTCAGACTATATAGCTGTGTCAAGGGATGTTCAATTATCCCAGAAATTTACTTAGTGGTGGTTTTGTTGTTGTGGTTGATTTTGTTTTCTTTAATAGTGCTGATTATCACTAGATTCTCTTCCCCTAGCTAGAATTATTTGCCATTTTCCAAAAGTACAGGTTTGACCTGAAGAGTCTTGCTAAGAGGAGCAAAAAGTATTTAAGGTTAGGGGTTTTTTTAGTAAAATTGTCTAAACATGATCACTGAACTCGATATGGTGAACTACTTAGTTGTGAATGCTTAGCCAAGGTAGTTCCATGTGGAATTAGGCATCAAATGGCACAAAATTTTTTGAAATTAATTTTCTTACGACCAAAAGGTCTCGGTTGTAATAGAGATCATAATTTGACTGTTCAGTTGTCTGTCAGGTTTGACCTTTCAGTTCTTCTTTTCAACAGTTTCTTCATATACTTGTTATGGAAGAGTATTAAGCGATTCATTCATGTTTAAGGAAAATATGTGGTGCTTAACAGTTAGAATTCTACAGGTAGGTAGTGGTGTCTGCCTGAAAACACTGTTATCCAGCCCTTGTTGCTATTTTCAAAAATTATTTTAATTCTATTTTGCTTTTTGGAAGAATGCTATCTTGTAGTAGTAGCTTATCGTTGAGTTGAAGGTTAAGTGCAAAGTTACAGCGGTTGGTAATACTGCTGGCTAAAAATGTTCCTGTCACAAGCTTCATTTGTTCTACTTGTAAGGCTCTGCTATGAGCTGATCTGGCTTCAAAAAGCCACTGATTTTTTTTTTTACATGCGTGCATGTCATCGTGGTGTTTTCTGCTTGTTGTTTGTTTATTAAAGCTTGTCTGCTTATCTTACCTGCTCCCGTGCTATTTGGTACCTGCTGTATGCACGCTATATGGCAGTATTTATGTGAAATTGTCAGTCTTGGAGTCAACCTTAGTGGTTTTACCAGGGAGGCCAAAGAGTGAAAAACCATTATACTGCGCATATAGGTTCAGATAAGAAATAATCAGTAGCCTAGTTTGATGAAGCTTGCGTTACTGGTGCTGCTCTTGTTTTGAGGTTATATGGAACATTTATTTCTGAGCAGAGTTTTGCCAAGGTAGTTAACGTGCAATTTGCAAATTTCTTAGCGAATACTTTAAGAGAGTTTCTCCTATTTTTGTGTGTGTGTTTTATTTTTTCAAAAGCAAGCACTCAAAAGATACCTCCTGGGTCATCTGAAAGGTGTTGCATATCAGAGTAGTTAATGCTGCATATACATAAAAGGACAAAGAAGTCTCTTTGTTGCAATGTTTTCTAAATCTTTTTTTGTGTATATTGAAGTTGATGTCTGCTATAAAATTGTTGTGGTTTACCCCCAGCCGGCAGCTCAGCCCTGCACAGCCGCTCACTCACTCCCCCCCCAGTGGCATGGGGGAGAGAATCAGAAGAGTAACAGTGAGAAAACTCATGGGTTGAGATAAAGACAGTTTAATAGGTAAAGCAAAAGCCGCACACACAAGCAAAGCAAACCAAGGAATTCATTCACCACTTCCCATTGGCAGGGAGGTGTACCACTTCCCATCGGCAGGCAGGTGTCCAGGAAAGCAGGGCTCCGTCATGTGTAATGGTTACTTGGGAAGACAAACGCCATCACTCCAAAAATACCCCCTTCCTTTTTCTTCCACCAGCTCTATATGCTGAGCATGACGTCATATGGTATGGGATATCCCTTTGGTCTGTTGGGGTCAGCTGTCCCAGCCGTGTCCCCTCCCAACTCCTTGTGCATCCCCAGCCTCCTCGCTGGAGGGGTGGGGTGAGGAGCAGAAAAGGCCTTGACCCTGTGTGAGCACTGCTCAGCAGTAACAAAAACATCCCTGTGTTATCAACACTGTTTCCAGCACAAATCCAAAATATAGCCCCATACCAGCTACTATGAAGAAAATTAACTCTCTCCCAGCCAAAACCAGCACAAAAATATACTTGTAGTTCCACTCCTTTTAAACTATATTTTTCTTACTTAGCCCATATTATTCAAATAATGCAAATTATTTTTTGTTGCCATGGGACAGCTCAAGAAATGGTAAATTGAGTAGTGCAACTAATGTCCAAATACATTATTCATGCAGAGCCCTTAGCATTTTATATAAAAAACAAACAAACAAAAAAAGGTGGGAAATAAGAGATTATGCAAGTTATATGAACAATCACTTTTTTTGTCTAGCAGTAGTTGATAAATTACTGACACAGGTATGCAACACCCGGCCTTGTTAAGATGGGCAAGAAGAGATGTTTGATTTCTTGATGCGTATGCCACTCATTTTAGTGATACTGTACGTAAGTAATGGGACCCAAACATGGTATCTAGGTATATAAAGAAGTAACTTCGAATAGAAGGCTTATCAAGAATAAAATGCGCAATTACTAGTAACAGTACTTTTCTGAAATCCTCGCCTGTCTATAGACCTTTGGTCCGTATTAGTGTGATACTGACCGGTTACAAAAATCTGGGGGAGAGGAGAAGGGAAGGGACATTAAAGGTGAACCCCACCATATGAATTCTTTGCGCGTTTGCAAAATGCCAAATAATTCCAGCCAGCAGGAGAGAATCCAGTGTGAAATTTGTACTTGATTAAATAATTCTGCCTTCATCTCACTTCATGTTACTGTTCAGTTGAGTTCCACTTACTTGAGTTTTGGGATTTTTGATGCTGTTGTCAGGCTCTAAGGAAACGTTATCAGTTGTAATAGAGTCCTATTTAAGTATATTAATCTCTTTGATAGGCACTTATGTTAGAAATTTAATCTTAAGAAATATTTTATTAGGAGGAATTTAATTCCTCTTTAAAACTTTATTATTTTAAATAATAAATGATACAAAAACATGGATGTGTGCTATTAGTGATGTTTTTCTTAGTTTTATGAACTGATATATTCTTAAAGCTTATTTGTGATTTAAAATAAAGAGAAAAACACCCTTTCAACTTATCTAGCATCTGAATTGCAAATAAGAGCTACTCTCCATCTACAACGTGTATATCAATACACAACACACATAAAGAGCTCATATGAAAGCTATTTTTTTTCTTGTAGTAATATAAGGTCTGTTGGAAGTCTTTAGTAGGGCCATGAATGATACTTATTTTAGACTTTTAATAAGAACTCGCTTTCAAAAGGCTTAATCCTTTAGTTTGAGTTTCTCTTTATTCCATTCTATGAAAACATATTATCTGGATTTTAATTTAGTCTCACTGGAGTGATTTTAAGTTTTCCTTTGTTATAGAAACTGTAGCTAACATGCTAAGAAGCAAAATGCCACTAAAAAAAGATTTAGAAAAAATTATTTAAACCTAGAACTCTTCTTTGGGCCGTTCAGAGCTTGACAGAAGTAGTTAATATCCAAGGTTAAGGTGTATTTACAGTAATGAGAGTGTATAATTTTAGTAAGATGTTTTAAATTTTTTTTTTTTTGCTAGCAAAAATGTCTTAAGGGTAACAGGAAAATGCCACCAATGGAAAATTCTTTAGTTCTTGTCTGTCATCTTATGAAGATGAAATATAAGATGTCACATAGGGAGTCAGGTTTTACTAAAGTCTGCATACTATTGCCAGTCTCTTCTTCACAGGCTGGTGTGACAGAATGTACTCCTTGTACTGCAGTGCAACCTTGCAGTAAAGAAACAGATGAAACAGAGATATATCTTAAACTGTTGGAACATACTGTGTTTCAACCGTAGACAAAGCTGCATGGAAAGGTCTGAGAGATCTATGGTGTTTTTGAGTATGGTTTTCTGACTAGTATGTGGGGAGAGGAGATAAAAGTATTCAAGCAGGGAATAAGCTGGGAATAGAAGGTGGTGAGAATCAATAATGAATAGAAATTCTTAAAAGGTAGCCTCTGCTTTCCTGTGCTTTAGTTTCCCTTTTACTTATTTTGCCCCTGCCCCCTGTCAGATTGAAATTATTTTTCTGATAGTAATTTACAACCTAATTCCTCAGTCTGTCTTCCATGAGAGACAGGACTGCATTTGTGAATCTAGCAGTGCTGTTTAATGCTGCTGAGAGCAATTAAATTGTTGACAAGAGTAGAGCTGCAGAATGGGAAAATAAATAATACAAATGCGTGTGACACTGGAGTTGTATTTTGTGCCGTGTTAAAGTGTCCTCCTAATAAGTCTCAGGGGGAAGGGGTGGATTATGGCTGCCTGTAGAAGACTAGGTATGGGAAATAGCTTTCTTTCAAAACTTTGTAGGCTCTTGTCTAGGCTGTTTTAAGGCTGTACCTTTGTGCAGTAGCACTGTTACGGTCAGTCTCAGGTGTATATTTATCTTTAGGATGCATGGAAATGTATGATGCCCGAGAAACTTACACTATTTGAAGCCTATCTCAAATTCTTGGTATAAATGTATTTGGAGGGTTGAGAACTTCATCTGGCAAGGATTTTTCAAGATTCTTGCACTAACTGGTTCTTTTTATTGCTATCCCTTTTAAATGTTCAGATACACATTTATTGTAACCAAACATGTTTGAGTTGGGAATTAGTTCAGGGAATCGTCTGTTTACTCACATTTTCTAACATCTCATGGTCACTTTCTTTTGTGCCTTAAGCCTAAAACACGTTTGCAACTGTTTTGATTTTTCAAGATGGTCTTGAAGGAGTAGTCGTCTTCACAGATTCAAAGCTTTTGCTTTATTTCATCTCTTGTAACTGCTTTATTTTGCCTGCTCTTCTCAAGACATGCGGTGTGTATACCGCAAGTTCTTTAAGGCAAATTTTTCATGTTTCTTGCGCTTCAGAGCTTCTAATACAGACTTTGTCACAGTTGGTTTCTCAAATATGTTGTACTCCTGTATACAATGGTAGGCTCTACTAATTCATTGTATTGAGTAGTTCATTCACAACCAGGAGTTTGTCTTTTGTGAAAGTCTTGATTGAAAGTCTTCAGTTGGCACTCAGTAAGGTGGTCTCTCTTAGATCATAAAATAGAGGAGAGGAAAAAAGTGTACGTGCTTATTAACCTTAAGTTTGTAGGCTTTGCTTTTTTGTGCCAGCAGTTCTTGGCCAGATCTTCGTTGCGTCACCCTTAGGACTGCTTTGACAGTTCTTTCAAATGAGTTATTCTCTTATTTCCTATCTGTGTTCCTCAGACCTGTCTGGTTCATAATTTATGAAGGAAATATTCTCATAATCTCTTAATATTAATTGTTTAATTTTTATAAGCATATGGACTAGGTCTGTTCTTTTATGTATATATGCACTGTATGCATATGTAATACGATTTTTAACATCTCAGCAATGATTTGGAGTATTCCTGTGGAACATTTTGAGTTGTATTTTCAAGTTGTAAAACTGATACCTACCAAAAGCTTTTGTAACATGCCAAGAGGGTGGTTGGAAACAGAGCTTATTGCAGGTTCCCATTGGAGCCGTTAGGCTTGCTTTATTCATTATCTAGGCTGGAGCTGAGTTAACACTGGAGTGAGGCACACCAGATGGGTGGCACTGGAGAAGATCTTTCTTCATAAAACAAACAGAGCTTTGGCTGCTTTTCTTGCTCTTGTCTCTGCTCCATATCTGTCACATGTTGTGAGTTATCACTGGTGGCCTTTATTAGGTGGTGGCGCTTTGCAGTCCATCTTATATAAGAGAGTCCTTAAAAGATTTTATTGCTTAAACCTTGCTGGTTTGAACTAACAGTGGAGATGTCAGTTGACACACTGTGCTGCATGGCAAATTCCTTAACTACTTAATTCCGACCCAAACAGAAAATTTGAAAACAAGTTGTGCTGAAAGAGATTTTTGTCAAGCAACAGCAACAAAAGTCTGCCCCAAAATAAGATTGTTTGAATATTTTCCTTTTTGTTTATTTGATTTAGATCAGCTTAGTAACACATACATGTGAAACTGATTTATTGTTCTAAATGATGAATAAAAACTGTTTTGAAGACTTGTTGTTAATTTATAAACCGAGTGACCAAAATTTTATCAGCTGTATTACTGAGCTGTAGAAATCTTTATATAAACCAGTTAGTTGTAAATAAACACTCAAGCATAAGAGAAAAATAAATTGTATGTAAGCATACTTATGTATACAAGAAATCCTTAGTAAAACTTTTAACTCAGCTTTTTATTTAATACAGCAACTTTAACATTATTTTTTCTGTATTTATTTAATTCTATCCAAGATCAGCTTGACATGTGTCTCAAATCTTTTGGCTCCTAGTAAATACACGATTACATAACATAAAAATAAAGAACTGTATCTATAAGATTTATAAATATGTAACAGATGAGCAAAAAGTGCTGTCAGACTTAGCATAGACTTATCCTTTGTTTCAAATCAGCTTCCAGCTAAGGAGAATAAACCTTTCTTCTGGAAAGTACAGATACAGAATTTGAGTATAATTGATTGTTTAAATCAAGGTTTCTTCCTTTTAGATTTAAATTAGAATTTATGATTTTGTTTATTTTGATATAAATCAATCCACTTCTAAATAAAGGTGCGAGCTTATTTTTCTGAACCCTGGAAGTCAGATTGGTAAATTCCTTGTTGCTCATGAGAAATGAATTGAGAAATGTCTTTGTAGATGTTCTCCTGCTGTAGCCCCAGGCGTTGAGGAGGGAGCACACACATCACATACAGCTTTTAACTAGAGCAGAATGGCTGAAAGACGATTGTAGGATGGAGATTTGTATTCGTTTTTCCTCCTTCCTCCCCTCCCAACCTCTGCAAATGCGGTCGTCTTCAGATCGCTGCTGGGATGTTCTTTCTTTTGCTGCTGCTTACAGCTGAAAGAGGGAGCCTTTGGAAATGTATTTTAGTCTTATGGTAGTGGTCAAATAACATGTTAGTAGACTCCTGGCTGGCTGTGCAGATTCAGCTGATGCTTCTCTTCAGTGTGTGTGTGTGTGTGTGTGTGTATATGTATGGATTATATGCATGTATCAATAATGATGTATTCTGAAGTCCTCATAATAATAATAATATTGTTATTATGAGGTAGTCTTTAGAGAAACAATGAAAAAGAGAAGGTTAATGATTGTCTGGGTTAAAACTGATATTTTCTCTAGTCACATTAAAAGTTCTTCTGTAGCTTGATAGAAACTATGGGCTTGTGGCATTAGCTTTTGGTTGAAATTCTCTGGCCTTTTTTTATATAAGGGTAGAATTGACGTTCAGGGTCCCTCTTGGCTCTTAGTGTTAATCCCTTTGTGGAAATGATCATGAAGTAATAGCTATTAGAGCCTAACAGAGATCTTATAATAGGAAAACAAATTAAATGTAAACAATTATGAAAGTGACTTTAAATTTTGGCCCTACATTTGAAGGTATTGCATAAATGTAATAACATATTGTCTCTGAATAACATGGAGGAATATAAAATATATTGAGGTGCCTGTATGATGCCTAGAATTAGAGATAGCCGTAAAGCACACTGACAATACGTTGTTTTATTCTTCTAACCAGGTTATGGTTAAAAGAATTTAAAATGTGTCATTCTGAGCTATTTTAAACTGTTTAAGTTCTGTGAGAGTCACTTTTACAGAAAATGTGGTTATATACTGTAATAGATGGGCTTTGTATTTTCTTTATGCATCAATCTTTTGTGCTATGTTTCAAAGCAAGTAGGAACAGATGGAGGTTTGCTTTTGATACAACACAGCATTTAAAATTCTAGTATTGTGAAAAGGGTATGTATTATTGAAAGACTAGGTTTTTTGTTTTCAGTATAAAGTTGCATTAGGATAATATTTTTTATCATGCTGTTAGAGATCAAAGTATTAGTATAGTAAATAATCCTCTTTGTCTAACAGATCTAAATACATAGTGGTAGCTTGCATACTGTGCTCCTTACTTCAGGAGAAACCAAGAATTGATTGTGGGTTGTCTGCCAGTAGAACAACAGTTCGTCTCTCCGTGTGGGAAGAGCATCTTTTGCTGGCACTAAATGGGATTATACCATTGCCAGGAGTCAGTGACAGCTCCGTGATTATTGCCTTTGTCTGTAACAATTTATCCTGCATGGAGAATGTGTCCTTTCTTAAAATCATTCAGTAATGATCCTATGACTTTTATAGTATCTCTACTCAATGTTTGCTGCCGAGACAAGCAAATGTGATGTCTGTGTGTGTGTAAGGTTGTCATATCTTTGTATCCATGATATATAAATACATGCAGACACAACCATCTAAACTGGCATGTTGAGAATGCAAGGTAGATTCTTCTCCAGCTGTTGTCCTTGCATGGCTGACGTGATTGTGCTAGCATCCTCAACAAAATAGATTTAGAAGTGCAACCAACTAAGCATAGATAACAGACCACTGAAAATACACGTATTAGTATATAGTTTCCTACAAGATGGTGCTAGTTCCATTTCAGTTGTTTTTCTTCTCAGATATGCTGCAATAAATGCATAGAATCAGAAGGAATAATTTTATAAGGAAGAAGTATATAAAATTTAGTGTATATAAGGATATTTAATATGAAAAATGAATTTGTTTTAAGGTTACAGTCTGTTAATATTTTTATAGCACAGGATAACATCAAAACTTAAATAGACTTTAGAGTTCAAGCCAAGTCTGCCAATCTGCGTTGATATTAAATTGTCTACCCAAGATCACCCAGTGAGCCTTGTGTAGCTTTTAAAAAATATCTGTAGCTTTCAGAGTACTTTGGATGCACAAATGTTAAGAAAAGGCAGTTAGGTAAATCAATACATATTGTACCTTTTCTCTGAAACAGTGTTGTTTAACTGCTGGTTTGAGATAACCATAAGGCTGAAGAGCTCAGTTGGCTGTCTCATGAACTGTCCTTAATGAGCATTATGTTATTTTCCCCTCTCGTTTTTCTAGGCTGTTCAATTAACCCCTAGACGATGGCTGAACCTGCAGGAGTACCAAAGCAAAAAAATAATGGCAGACCATGGGGTTACAGTTCAGAGATTCTTTGTAGCTGATTCTGCAAATGATGCCCTGGAGGCTGCTCAGAGACTAAGTAAGTTGACTTATAATGGGAGGAATCTGCTTCACCAGATAACAATCTGGAAAATAAATTGCTTTCTAATAAGTTGTACACAATCTTCAAACTGATGTTTATTGAAAGTTTTGATATATTACCCAGATGGTAAATATATGCTTAATTTCATTTGTGAACAACTGTTTATAACAGCAATATTTCTTTAGAACTTTATTTATAAAATGTTTGGTATGCAGCATGTAACATGTTTAATTAACATTATTTATGTAAGTTTGAATAATTCAGAATAACATCATGAATGGTTGCTGAGGAAAATTATTTGTTGTTGTATACTTGATATAATTTAAGGAACTGAAATAAATGAACTTGTGTAAAAGGTTGCTTTCAAAGACAAATTTGCTCTATTAAAAAGCAAAGGAAGAAAAAGGTTGTGGACTCTCCATTTTAAAACATGTTCAGAACCCAGTTGGTTACAGCCAGCTTTCACTGACTCTGCTGTGAGCTGGTGGGTTGGACTAGACGATCTCCAGAGGTCCTTGCAACCTCAACTGTTCTATGATTCTGTGAAGAAATAAAATATGTACGAGAGAATTATATACATGTATATTTGTTCACATGTATGTTTGTCCATATGGAGAGAAAAGAAAAGGTGAGTTGAGTTATCTGCCATCACAAAAGGACTTGACAGTGGCTGGGAGAGAAGACCGTGCTTCTGGAACTTCATTTTGGTTCTCTGACAACATCCTCATTTTAGTGTGGTGAACATAAGACAATAATGTGGGTCAGAAATGAATTTATGTAATACCTTTTCTCTCAGAAGGAAATGCGTTCAAGTACGTTTGTCACCCAATTCTTACTCTGAAAGAAGTTTTCTACTTTTTAAAGTTAATAGTAGTTTGCATAGTTTTCCTCTTTTCACTTAGCTTTTGTTAATATATCATACATCAAAATGCCAGAGGACAGACATTATTGTAGTCTAATTGTGTAGTAACAGGAAGGTTTTTTGTTTTATGTTTTACATAATGCACAAACCACTTAGTTAAATGGATTTCAGTTTTGCACATTGGAAGGTAAATTAATACAACTTACTCGTATCAAAGATCTCATCAGACCTCAAATAGCTGAATAGGTTTAGCATAATGGGGCTTGCTAAATCTCTATAACTTTATTAAGGTGATACATTTTTCAGTGATCAAAACCTTCTTATGACAACCAGTATATTTGAAAATATATTTGAAACAAAAACGTGAAATGCAACTGTTATGGTCATTTAGCAGTGCAAAATGAAAAATGCTGACACAAAGCAAAGCTCATAAAATTGGAGAGTTTCCTCCTGTCTGGATGTCTAAGAAAATCAAGAATGCGAACTGAAGCTGTGGCAGGTTTTTCACAAATCTTACAGCACTTAAACTCTCCTCTTCATGATTGAACTCGTAAATGGATTGGTCTATCCAATAACTGTTACTATTCTCGATCTCTATAACTATTTGGAGAAATAAATTACTCCATTAAAGGCAGTGAACCTTTTCTGTTTTACGATGCCAGATTTATTTTAAATAACCACTGTAGCTTGCTTGCTTTGCAAATCACAGAAATATTGGTCTATAAAAAAAAAACTGTGTTGAAATTTAAATAATCGAAAGTGAAATCTAAAACCAAAAATTATTTGCTAATCAAACTTTATCAGGTAAATTGTATGTATTTTAACTGGGTTGGCTTGTTAACACTTCAAAAATTACAGGCCCGTGGTACCTTTCTTCATTTTATGTAATTGCATTCAACCATGCTGCATTACTGGGCATTAAAGAATTGTGGTTTATAGTGTGGAAGCTATTTCATGTTGAAATGATTGACGCTCCATTGATCCACTAAATAATTAACAACATCCTTGTAATCCTTCTGATAGTGTGCTGTCATTGTACTTCTAACGTGCACTTTGAAAACTAAGCATCGGGAACTAATTTTTGCTACTGTGGTCGTTGTTCCAAGATTTCATCAGATTTATCTTCATGGTTCTTCAGACTAGTAGTATCTCTGTCACTCAGGTTTATCTGCACAATTTGATATGGGCTGCCATCTTCGGAATATGCAACCACACAAAGTAAAAAGTTATGGGCAAACCAAAAAAACTTCAGCCTACAGGAGGCACAAAATATTCCAAAATAAAATAACCAGTGGAGGCAGCTTTGGAATCTTCTTGAGAGACAGGCTTCTGCAGTAAAAGATGGTGAAAGGAGAGCCTAATCACCCTTGCCAAGTCCTGCTCAAAAATCTGGTGTTTTAGATACTGTATGCCACATTGCAGCTGTCCTTAATTTTAGCATCTGCAAACAAGAAAGGATGCTTGCCAATGTATTTTTAAGATAAAAACAGAATAAAGTTATCAAAACTTTGAAAGTCAAAGGTTCAGTATTTTTCTTGTAAAGGGAGGTTCTTTCTATAGACCTGTCGTCATGAATACAGGAGAAACAATTATTTTCCTTTATAATCTTACAGCATTACATCATTTATACGGGTCTGCACGTGTGATAAAGGGGTACAGATAAAGGGATAGAAATTCCTGACATGGAAGTCTTTAAAAAGTGTGGTATTCACAAACTGATTTCACAATTTCACCAAATACTACAGGCTTGACAGAGCTGTCTGTACTGCTGCAGTGCCTGTGGTTACCCATTTTGCTATTGTTGGATTTCCTCTTGATGCAATGGAAAGAGATGAGGTTAGATCATTTTTGCTGCTGTCTTCACTTGTCAGGAGGGTGTTAATGCATGTGTTCCTGAAAGGGTTTGCCTTTATCCAGTATCAGCAGTTTTGTTGTAGTTTGCTCATTTCCTCTGTTGCTCTCTCTATTTTTATTAATATGTACACTGAATACACTGAATATTAATTTTCTCAGAAAGATTTTCAAAACTTACCAACAGCACAAAAGGCAGTCTACAAGGAATTTTTAATGGAATTAAAGGATTGTTTTTTTTTTCTTCTAAGATAAAATGGCAGATGTGAAGAAAATTAAAATGACATCACTAATATTGACTTCAAAAGAAGTTGTACACAATAAGGAATACAGAATTAGGCCCCAAGGAATTCGTTGCCTTCTACGTGCTAAGCAATTTTCAGGTTTAACTCTTGTAGAGAAGGTGATATTTACAGAATACCAAGAAATGCAGTCTCAAACGGTTTTGTGTTTCATGTTAAAATTTCTAGGCTTTCAAGAGAGGAAAGAAAAAGATGTTGTGCTGTTTTGCTACAACAGTATGGCGTTGCTTGATCTGCCATCTGAAGAAACACAACCTGTAAACAAATTCTTACAGTTCTAGTGCAGCTATTTAACAGAACAAAGTGAAATATTTGGGGGTTGAGTTTTTTTCTGAAAGGCAAGATCATCTGGCTGTTCCTGCATTAACTCACAAGTCTTCTGATCTGATTCTCACTTAATGCAGTGGTACATGAAGGGCTTGCTTAGCCAGTGAAGGCATTTCCTTTCTTGCTATTTCTTTTCCTCATACTGTAGTACCGATATAAGGAGAAAATCCTTATATATGCATACATATACCCAGGCTATTAGGGTATTAGGTGCTCATTTTCATTGCTTGTATTGGGCAGGTGCGCTGTGCATCATTTCAGGGTCCATCATTTTCTCTAGCCTTCCCCACCAGAGGCCCTTAAGTCTCCTTCAGCTCATGCACTGTTCTTTATGTTCTGCCTGATGGAGAAGTTATTAAGGGAACCATCATTTTAAACTAGTAGGTGGACAAAGCTGAGAGGGATTATAATTATACTGGAGGGTGTTACTATGTACTGTCAATTGGCTCTTTGAATCAGTAGAGACCTTACAGAGGTGGTTGAAAATGCTGACAACCCTAAATGGATGCTGGAAGCTTGGCATGCGTTTCTTTTTCTGATTTTTAACAAAAGCAATAGAGTGCTGCCCGTTGCCACTTAGAGTGTTTCATTACATTTAGGAACCAGTCAGGTGCAGTGTTCACACTCTATCACAGAGAAATGCAATTGAATTGAGTGCAAGGCTTTTATTCACTTTTCTTTAAAAAATGTATAACAAAATATAGTCTCTGCATATCCTATTTCTATTGCCTTATGCATGAGGGAACTCATAAAATTCAGCTTTGGACTAAAAGCATGCTTTTTATATCAGGCTGGAGAGGTAAACATGTATTTTATAAAGAACAGAAGGGTTTATTGAAGCCTCTTTCCATGAGGTCATTTACCTGTCACCTATTATTCACCATTTTTTAGCATATTGAGTTCCCAGTCATGTGATCACCAGTCTCCTTCCTATCTCAGCCTGCTGTTTTTTTTTCACTTGGCTACGTTTAATTTAGATGGAAGGCGACATTTTTAAGTGATGTTTTAGATTCCCTATCTGAAAGCTCATCTCTCCAATACAAGTTGGGAAAACCACTTGAAACCAACATATGTTTAGAAGGGATCAAAAATTTATTTTTAGCTTGCTAATGTCCTTTTTTGTATAGATTATGGAGAAATTGTTGGTTATAGTGCTGTCTCCATTTAATTTTAAGTTTTTATGTTGGGAAAAATGAAAAAGGTCCTTGAACCTGATGTTTCTGAGGATATTAGAAATGTGAATTTAGGTTCTTTTTTGTTATACCAGGACGAGCTTTTCTGAGTATCATGTACAGACCAGCTCTCTGTTGTTAAAGTTATCTTTAAGTAACTAACTTAATTTATCCTCAGACTTTGAGTTTGTTGGCTACTTAACTAATCTTTTTTTACTTCCATCATGTGCTTTTCTTACATGATTTAATTCCCTTTCTTCTTCTCTCCATCAGGATAGGTAGTAGAGGAATTGCCTCCTTCAGCATTTCTGTGATTTCCATATTTCTTTCCATTGTATGGTTCACTGTGTAGTAATAATTTTTCACCTGTGCATAATGAGTTATTTCTCAAAAAAACCTATGTACTTAGTGGTTATTACTAGCTATTTTTTGGAGCCCCTTGGATTATGCTTCTCTGTGTATGTTGAAAAATCATGCGTTGCTGAAATAGCGTTCCACGGAGCTGGATGCAAAGAACTTGCTCGCTGTTAAGGAACAGCTCTCTCATAAGTCCTCCTATTTTCTCTGACAGCTTTTATTAAAGTTCTTTATACTTAAATTATGGCTTTCTGAAACTGTCCTTTCAGGCAAAATAATGCTGTGAGTTATTGACTAACATGATTCTATTCTCAAATGGATAAGTATTTAGAAAACAACCTTTTAAATTTAATAGGAAACTAGTGGTGGATGAGCTGCCTTTGGACCACGTTCAGCATTATTGAGCATGAGTATTTCTCTGTTCTGTTTAGCAGGTTTTCAGTTAATGGATTTTTGCCTTGTCTGAGTGGTGAAATCTAAGACCAGAGGGAATCTGCATTTTCCTGCAACTCCTCAATAATAGGAAATAACCTGTTAATACTCTATTACTCCCAGTCTTCATAGGCACCTCTTGAATGCATCCATTTCAAAGCTCCACAACATTTGCCATCGCCTGTGGTTTTAATCTCTTTCTATCCCTTGTCCAATTTCCTGTTCTTTCCTAGAGCCCGTTCCTCATTGTATCTATTTTCTCTTGTTTCTTCCTAATCCTATCTTCCACCTTATGAGTTGTGACTGAGAAAAGCCTCTTCCTTTTTTGTGCTAAACAGTAAGTTGTATCTTAGTCTACTTACAAAAAATATTTAGCAGTTGTGTACTGCTAAAAGCCACTGTATGCTTGTGTGCATACTTTTTTTTTGCTTGCTGAAGTGCTTTGCTTAGACCACGATTTACTTGACATAGCAGTCATAGAAATTAATTTTCTCTGTATAATTAGAAAATAAATAATGATTGCTAACAGTTTGAATAATATTTTTTCTGTATTTGTCCGGTTTGAAATGGTTTGGTTTTTGGAAAAATTTTCCAAATTTAATTGTTGTGCCAACAGCTTTAAAAATCTCACTCATGTCTGAAAATGACGAAAATATTAAACTAGAGTAAAAGTTATGAAGGCAATGCCTTGTATGTTACTGTTATTTAAAGTATTTTTTTATGGGAAGCTTAATAATCAATATGTCAGTGATCCAGTTTATTTACTCCATCTACTAGATGAAAAAATCAGTCATAAAAAATTAGGGGAGTTAGGAAAGATGTTAAAGGGTTGGATTCACTGAAACCTGCTTTACTAAGGATTTTGTTAGAAAGTCATGTTAGTGCAAAGCTGGAGTATATTACCTATTCGATAGTAGCTCTTTTTATGGACATTCTTCATTTGCTCTCAAATTGCTTTTAGGTGCTTTAACTTAATCTGTCTTGGAAGCTAAACCACATAAAGGCACAATTAAGGTGGAATTAGGGTTTCCATTTGAGGATTTCATACACAATGGCTGTTTGCACTGCTGTGTAGCAGGACCTTTCTTCCTGGACATGAGCCCTAAAATAATACTGCTTTCTCCTCTTTGTGTACATGTTTTATTTGGCTGGTTTTGAATCTTGTAATTCCTGCTTGTTCTTCCTCTCCCTTGCTCCCCTCCTTCCTCTGGGTTTCGTGCTAAGAAACTTTATTTTACAAAGACTGCTGAGAAGTGGCAAAGTTTGAAGCACAGCAGTATTTAAGCAGTGCATTATCCTTGGTAAACCCTGCAAGGGGTGTCTTTTGTCGCTTTACTGCATGCCTCATTCCTCCTCTTCAGCTTAGCAATGTTTTTTCACGTAAGCCCTTGGCACCCATGTGAAAAATGGGCAGCTGTGTAACAGCACACGCATTTGTTGGTAATGGCCACGTGTTGCATCCTGCATGCCAGAAAAACAGGCAGAAAAACTTCCAGCTTGCCTAACTGTGATTTTGAGTTTTATTCTTTTTGAAGCAAAATTAATAAAATATTTTGTTGAAGCTTACCACTGTGTATTGTGTTGTTTCAAGTTGAGCCTTTCCGTTTCAAGTTAAATTACAAATTGTTGCTTTTTTAATGTTTTAGATATGAAGATTCTTCGAAGGACCCTCCATCTCGTGAGGAATTGCAGAAATAGTTAATTTCAAATGCATTGTTATGAAAAACAAATCTGTTTTGTTTTTCTTATCTGTTCCTTTTGTTAGAAAATTACATGCTGAGTGTGAGTCAGTAAATGCAAGCTTGAGACTGCTTACAATAGTTGGGTATTTTATAACCATTCTTCGTCGCCAAACGTCTTCGTATTCAATAGATTTATAGTAATATGAGTAATGGCAAGGGGGCTAACAAATCAAAATCTCATTTCAGATGTTTGACACTAATGTTGTGCTGACTTATTGTTCTTTGTGTTGGATTTCTGATCAAATTACCGAAATAGCTACTTGGAAGTAACAACACAAAGTAAAAAATACTCTAGAAACGGGGTACTGAATTTTGTATTTAGTATGTGCCATAGAAAGTGGTCATTTACAAATTTCAGTTGTGTTAAATAGATTAGTGGATTTTTGTTTATAAAAAAAGGAGGTGGCAGAAGCCATAGCTCTTGATTCAGGAATTTTAACAGGTGGTAAAAAATGCAACATTTCAGAAGGAGGGTACAAGATGACTGCTGGTATTTATTCCAGACTTGTCACACCATATTTTATAGTTCTTCAAGGTAGTTTTGCAGCTGCAAAACAATAACCAGATGCGTAATTGAGAAGCAACTGCATGAAATTTTCTTTTTTTTTATGCATAAAATCAGAACCATTAGACATGCTTTATGTATAAGGTATGAAACACTAAACAACATTGTTTTCTCTGCAGTACTAGCAGCTGTGTAAAGGAGAAAAATCACACCTTCTACACTCTCTGGATGCCCATCTGCTTCTAGATATTTGGGGGCCGATTACTGAAACAGAATTTCTTTCTTTTCTGTTTTTTTGGTTTTCCTTGTTTGTTACTCTGGCTTGCATTGGAATGTACGTGATAAAGCATTTCCTTTGGTTTTAATTTGTAAAACCCTGTTGTAAAAATCTACCTGTGACACTAAATAGGCTTTTTTTTTTTTTCCAAAAATGTATTTATAGCTGCTGGTTTTATCTGAATGCCACAGTGTATCCCCTTCTGGGAATATCCGTTCCTGAGGGAAGATAAATGAGTTGTGCTGTTTTTTTAGGATTCTGCCATCACTGACTGCAGAATGGAATCCAAATTTTTCATTTGATATAAACTACAGCACTGTTGAAAGAAATACCAGCTTGTTTGAATAATCATTTAGTTGGCACTTGTGCTTTAACAAACTATATGGGACAAGGTATAAAATAATGGTTATTGTCCAGCAGCCATGTGTCACTTTCACTTGAGAATTCTTCTCTCATTTCCTGGGAAGCCTGATGTATTTATTTATTTAAAAGAAGTCTATGTGTTGATAGTTACTATAGCTTAGCATGTTTTTGGTAACAAATACTGCAAATATTATGGGTTTAACTTGTGATGGAAAAGATCAGATTCTCAGCCTGCAATCTGTAGTTTTTCCTCCCTGGGCCTCATTACTACAGCTGTACTGGTGGTGTGATCTTTGGGGTGACTATGATCAGAAGACTCGCGCTTCTTTTCTTTACGTGGTATAAACCCTCAGCAGGCGACATGTTTTAGGTATTAATTTTGAAATAGTGTTTATTAGTTAGAAACTTGAAATGAGATGACAAAGCTTCTGAGATTGATGGGTCTGCACTATGTAGTGCTGCATCTTCTACGTGATCAGCCTGTCAGTGTGTAATCCCTTGGATAAGGGTGTCAAAAAATGTAAAATGTGGGGTGTGTAGCTTTTATTTTCAACTTTTTAATGGGAATACTACCAGCAAAATCATGTTGAACTGAATTAATAGAAAATCTAAGAGCAGAGTGATGACAGTCTAGAGTCCAGGATAGTTTAAAATTAGCCCCTTTTTGTAGGGTCTCTTAGGTCCTACTAGCAAAACTCTTTCATACGGTCAGTAGTTTGGTAGTAATTTCTTCGAATAAATATATAATCTGATCCCTCCTCCGTACTATGGACACTTTTATTCTTGAACCTGATTTTATTTGAGGCTGCAGTTTCATCTGCGAAGGGGACAAATATGGCATTAGCTCTGCCTGCCGCCTCGTTGCTCCTAGGTGTATGGAGATACTTTTCGTTTTGTAGTGAGGCCCCAGATGATTGGCACGATAAAAACCAGGAGGAACTGGGCTAGATTTAGAGAGAGGAAAACCCAGAAACTTTACAAACAGTGAAGTTTTGAGTAGTGATATGTTCCTTCAAATTAATACTTAAACTTATGCTGAAAAAACAGTTCTTACTCAGATGCTTTTCTTCAACTGAATTATGAATTGTTGCTCCATCTTTTACCATTTCTTTTGTTGAGTGTTTAAGACAACGGTTCTGGTTATTGCCCTACTTTGATACTGTCGTAATTTCCCTGATCTCCACTAGTGTCCCCAGGTGACGCAGAGCACAGCAGGAAGGTACTATTGCTAGATAACCACTTTCTGTATATAATTCAATTGAGGAAGTCGCATTTTTTTACTCTGTCAGTTGTTTCTGTTAAATTTGTTACACCTTTTGTCTTTATGGAATAGGTGGTGGTTTAGGATGGACTGTGATTGATGTGTAAGGATATTAGCTTGTACATTTGCTATAAAAGCACATGGTTTTGAACCAAGCGAGAAATCTTCTGTCACAGCTGGCCGTTCAACTTGTACAAAGCTCCGAGAACACACAGCATAGAGCCTCCGTACTGTGAATTCCCTTCCCTTCTTTTCCTCCCTCAGCCTCCTCCAGTCTATGAAGTAATCTTAACTGGTATTTTGCAAAGGTTAGTATGACTTGCAAGAGCTTGTTTTATCTTTAAAGATGGGAGCAATTTACAAGCTGATATTCTGAATACATCAGCAGTTGAGAAGTATGATCATAAGAGGCTATGATTATTATTTTTTTTGGTAGATAATCTCTACCTAAAGTGGTAGAGCACTTTTTGAAGCTGAGGATGTTCTGACATTTCGTTAATCTGCTACTTCATATTTGAGAAAGTGCTGTGAATTTAAAATATGTTTATCTACATTTCTTCAAATATTTGCAGTTTAAGAAAAGTAAAATATTTCAACACACTTATGAATATGAAATGTATCTTTGTAACCCTGCTGGATTTAATTGGGAGATATTACCTACTTCCTGCATCACAGTATATTTTAAATGAGGCTTTAACCCTTGAGAATGTCATCACAAAAAACATTTAGTAAGAATCATGTTCAGGTTAGTTCCAGAAGTTAGCTGTGCTCTTATTTTAAGTGGTTTTTCTTTTGTTAAGAGAAAACTGAAGTTGACAGTTTCGCCTATATGTGGTATGCTCTACCCTGTCCTACAGTTAAAGTCAGCTATTGTTTCTTGCGTCACTGAGAAGGATAACATTTTTCTTGCACCTCCCCTGGGCTTAGTTGGACTGCTCACCTGAGTAAGATAAATAGGGCCAAACTTCAGGCTATAAATCTTAAATATATTTATTGTTCTAAATGCTTAAGAATAGCCCCAGGATTTTTTCAGAAAGAGGAAAGAAAGGCAGCCGTGAAAAGTTTACTGTATAAATAGTTAACAATGTAAAGCCACTGGGAAGATTCACCATTCCTGCACTGTGCTTCCCTCTACTCCCTGCCAAGTCTTATCCCTCTATTCCTCCAGTTATTCATCTGTGTATTTTAGTAGTAGCTTTCCTAATCTTATTGTGTGAGTATTGTGCTCTACTGAAGATTATTGTCATAACAATCCCAATACTGTGTCTGCATGTCCAACACCCCCTCTTGTTCTTGTTATCACAGATAAATCTTTTATACAGGTTTTTGTTTTAGCTCATTAAATGTTCAGTGTGGTTGATTTTCTTTTTCTTATTGGCCTTTCCACATCTTACCTTCAGTATAATACAGCTTTTGTTTTGGATATGTTGGGATAAAAGTGGAACAAGAGAGACTTGAGACTGATTACTGCAAATTTAACTATCTTAGAAAAAACTGTTCTTATAAAATTTTTCCTCCTATAAATACAGGCTTATGTCTCATGCCACAAAGTAATCTGCCATTTAAATATGCTGATTAATGTTTGCTATAAATAACTTGCTTATTTTTATCTTTTGAGTGACATTCCTATTTGAGGTGCACATGCAGATAGTATGTACTTAGTTATTTCTTTGATCTATAAGGAGCTAAGTTAGATGCTTAAAGATGCTTTCGTACTGAAAAGTTATTTTACAATTTTGAGATGAAAAAATTTCATGTATTTTCATATTTCATGTTGTTGGTTTCCAAAATGAGACTCCTGCCTTTTGAGTTTATTCAGCTTTGTGTGTTTTCGCAATTTTAATGTTATGGTTTCCGATTTATGGCTATTTTTTACATTGAGTTTTTGACATTTAGTATCCTGTAAATAGTGATATGTATGCACTTCGATAGACTGTAGTAAGCATCCTTCAGAAAACTCTAGGCTGATGAAGAAATGAAATAAACCAGTCAACTTAAATACTAGAAAGAGATTTTTAAGGGCTAAGGTTCAGAGGTAGTTTAACAGGAGTTACATATCACTGGGGTTATCTATATGATGTGATACTTGTCAGTTGTGCAGAAAGGAATGCAATTAGTGCAGTTAACTGCCACACCTTGAATACTGTGTTCAGTTTTGGGCCCCTCACTACAAGAAGGACACTGAGGTGCTGGAGCGGGTCCAGAGAAGGGCAACGAAGCTGGTGAAGGGCCTGGAGCACAAGTCTTATGAGGAGCGGCTGAGGGAACTGGGGCTGTTTAGCCTGGAGAAGAGGAGGCTGAGGGGAGACCTCATCGCGCTCTACAACTACCTGACAGGAGGTTGTAGCGAGGTGGGGGTCGGTCTCTTCTCCCAAGTAACAAGCGATAGGACGAGAGGAAATGGCCTCAAGTTGCACCAAGGGAGGTTTAGACTGGACATTAGGAAAAACTTCTTTACTGCAAGAGTGGTCAGGCCTTGGAACAGGCTGCCCAGGGAAGTGGTGGAGTCACCATCCCTGGAGGTGTTTAAAAGACGTGTAGATGAGGCGCTTAGGGACATGGTTTAGTGGGCATGGTGGTGTTGGGTTGACGGTTGGACTTGATGATCTGAGCGGTCTTTTTGAACCTTAATGATTCTATGATTCTATGATTCTATGATTCTAACAGCAGGTAGGGCAATGTTAATTATATGTTCTTTTGTCTCTGTATGAATTGTTTTAGCTATGTAGATCCCTCTTCTTTTGCATCTTATTAGGTAAATTATACCACAAGAGACTTTCTGCGAGTTAACTGTCACTGTTATTTACACAGATGTAATTTATACTGCCTCAAATACAAGTTCTGAACTTGACCTCAAAGTGAGAAGGTTGGAGTGGAAGAGATGGCAGAAGCAGGAACAAAACATCACGCAAAAATTTTGCCTTTTAAAGAAAAATTGCCCTATTCTATACCTGACACTTCAATAAAATCTGGAACTATTTTCTGCAGAGTAGAGAAAAGTAATAATCTACTGTAGCATTCTTCTTAGCAGCTACCGCTTCTAATTTGTAAACCAGGCAGACATGATTCAGTGACTCTGCGCAGGAGCTGAGAAGTGGGTTTTCCAATGTGGTAAAGCAACTTGCTGACCTTAAGTTAATGAAATATTAACTAGTTCTTAACAGTTGTTCGGATGTCAGAGAGAGCATCTGTTTTTGAGGATTCATGGAGGGGGCCATTGGGATGGTGCTTAGGTCACATATTTGTCATTTAAATACCAGACTAGCTGAACCTACAAACTCTCAGCTGGACCATGGTTATAAAGCTGGTATACAGATTTGATCATCTTCTTCTGACAAGTTCAACACAGATTTGATTCACAGTCCTGCTCATCTGAAGCTGAGAAGTTGCTGAATGGCACTGTGCATAAAGAATGTGAACATTTGAGATGTACTTGCTCAGTCAGTTATGTCAGTCCCTTTATAGGTTCAACACGGGTTCAAAACACTTAAATCAGCTGCACATTCTCTTTCTTTGCAAACACAGTTGCTGCTTATTCCAATTTTACATTTTTGCCCAGAAAAATTCTCTTTGTATGTGAGTAATTGAAAAAGCTGCAAATTCCACAGTTTGATACGACTGCTCACTCATTGTGATGTTTAAACTGTGCAATTTCATTAAAATGTGTAGAATTCAAGTTCCCAGCATAATACCTACCTGTAAAGTCCCCGCAGAGCTCATCTTGCAGTAAGCCTAAATGAAACAGCTTTGCTGATTTCAACATCATATTGAGATGCATCTTTCCCTGTAAATGCTGACTGCCAAACCAAAAGCTAATGCGCCTCTATTGCTTTTTCACTCATTTTTCTAGGCTAATTTAATGTTACAAAACCTGAAAAACATGAAGTCTAACTGTGATGTATATAGTTCTATCTTTGCTTGTTAAGGTAGGGATTGGAGCTTGAGGTATAAATGCTAAGCAGTTAAAACCAGCAAGTTGGATGTTTGTATTCCCTCAAAGGACTAGGAAAGGTCTACACAGGACAGGCTATTGTATGAGGAGGGCAAGTAGGCTTCTAAGTAATCAGTTCAGCACTACTAAGAATTGAGACTTGTGCCATGTGCCTAGTGTATGTAAGTGTATGTAGTGCTCTCTATATCTTTTAACCAACTAAAAAGTGCCTTATTGGATACCAGAATTTGGTTGTCTTACGTATCCTCTCTCCTCTTTCAAGTTCTAAAAAGGTAATCGTGTATCTTAGGGAGAATCACAGTTTGTATTCCTTGGATTTAAACTTGTCAGTGGTTGGTCTCACTACAGACTGTTCAGTCATAATTATATAGAATTTGGTATGCTATCTAGCAAACTGTTCTGAATAAAATCCTATGTGACAAATCAAATGCTGAATTGGTTCAAATGAAATGCTTGGGCAAAGCTGTGTAAGGCTTTCCAAGTTCACAGAAAAAGAGAGATTAGAAAGACTGGATCAGTCAAGGGAAGCACAGGAGAGCCTGCAATGGGCAGGAGGTTCTTGTGCTTGTAAGTGGGCATTTGTGATGGTGTGTGTCCTCAGCTTTCCTGCGAGCTACAAGAGCAGCTCAGCAGTTTGTAAGCTCAGCTTTCTTCAAGGACTTAATAAGAATTTATGCAGATAACACAAGAAATTTGGAGTCCACGAGTACCAATAATACCTGTAAGTATTAAGGAGCACTTTTGTTTTCTGCCAATATCAACACTTTATTCTGAAATGCAAGTTGTCACCACAATCGAAGAAATTATTTATTAAATTCAATAATTTTGGTCACACAGTGGGTTAAAATGTGTATTTAATAATAATAATAATTAGCCTATTAAAGCACACAATATTTCTCATTCAATGATTAACTGTTATATTCAAATAAGATGATAAATGGCATTATCACCTGATGAAAGATGTCTAAAGGGCTCACTGACTGCATGGTGAGCATGACGAAACTTCAAAACTTTTAAGTTACAAAGTTTATCTTTGAGAATTATGTGAAAGCATGAAATGGAATATAATTTATTTTCTCTGGTGGCTCAAGATTGCTCTTAAAAGGTGCTCTATCTTTAGTCTTCAGTGAGACATGGGCAAATTTCATAGCATCTGAGATTTGCACAGCTGTTCTGTTGGTTTTACTTACTTTTTATTAGTACTGTGTAACACTGAGTAAAATCAGGAGCTTTTCTGCTATCTAGTGCCTCTCATTGTGACGTGTAGCCCTGCAATATGGTATTGCTATTGCTATAGGCAACAGGCATAAGCTTTGTACAGTTTGCAGAGCCTCAGGATTGAGGCTTGTCAGACTTCCTCTGTCACTTTTCTTGACCTGCTTGCAACTTTGATTTACTTGGTTTAGCTGTAACAGCATTTTTTCTAATTGACCAGGTATCTGCGGCTAATTTGGTTTACTTTTGTTTATCTTTGTATGATGCCACTGTGGTTTTATGACTAACGTAATGATGCAGTATAGAGAAGTACAGACATGGTATAATAAGACGCTTTGAGAAGTGGAGACATAGGGTGGGGTGTAGCAGAGTACAGGTATAGGGTGATGAGAGGCAGAGTGCAGGCTTGATGCTGGAGATCCCACAGCAATAAATAACTCACCGATGGTCAGTTAAAGAAATGCAGACCACAAGCAAGATAAAACAGTTCTAGTGTTAACAAGGAGAGCAAAGAACTGGTATCTAATATCTGTAAAAGGCACTGTATATAGTAAATTAAGATGACCATGGACCAGTGAAAAAAAGGGCAAATTTTAAAAGTGTGTGGATCCTAGAGTGAGGAAGAAGAAACCATCAAAATGAAAATCGTATTCCTCCTAACAGAGGACTCCAGATGGTGGTGACTTGTTCTAACAGCCCTAGACCCGAATGAAACTGTCAACCTTAGGACCCAGAAGAGCACTGGAAGGTTGAGCATAACACCAGGAAAAGGGGTAGAAATTAGGAAACAGTTGTCTGACCATTTTAACTGCATTATTATTGAAACTTTTTCACATACAGGTATTCTTTCTTGTTCTATAATAAGTAAATCTGGAATAAAAAGTACTTTTTTATTAGATTGTTAAGATTATGGTTATATTTACAATATATTGTTGGCTTTATACATATCTAAATATGTAAGCTATGCTTTCTCTTTGCCCATAGACAAGGTTTTCAGTGTAACATTGCTAGTAGCATAGGTTTATGCAAACACCTAACAAGTATGACTGCTGCTTCCCTGAAGCTCAGTTTCTGTAACTCTAGGAGGTTTGAGAGATGTGTGTGCTCCTCTACAGGAGGCCAATATTTGGGATTTTTAAACACATCCCCCCCTTTTTTATTACAAAACCACAGTCAGTACACTGAGAGCGTTCCCCGCTTGAAAATATTTTTTTACAAGAACAAAAAAGACAGTTTCATTTGTATATAAAGAAAGAAATAGGCTTATGTGCAGGAGTGAAGGATCTTAAATAAAACATTGTCCTTTTTCTACTTTAGTTCAACTGGGAAAATCAATTTTTGGTTCTTCAACTGCAAAGAAAGATCAAAAGGAAAAACTGACAATCTAAACAAAGGGCAAGGTGATATGGGCTGCTTACACTCCTGTTCCCTGGTGTGCTTCATACAGGCACTTTTCCAAGCAGAATACATTTACAGAAGAATCAAGGCTATTTTTTTTTTTTCTCCACTGAATCAACAATGTTGGGAATAAAAGTGACCAGCATATAAAAGTAAAAAAAAATACTAAGTTACATTAATTTTGTGGAGTTCTTTGGTGCTAATGTAGGCAACGGTTATCAGATGTGTCAGGTTCCTCATTGCAGAATACTTATGTTTTAAAGAAAAAAGATGATTTTACTTCTCTAGAACTGGCCAAAGCTATCAGGTTTTTTTAAGCATGTTATGTAATGTAAGAGAAAAAATATTCAGTGCAATGTACAGTTAGAGTACGTTTATTCTTTCTTAAGTGCCTTGCAGGATACATATTTGAATCTTCAAATAAAAGCTAATTTCAGTCACTGTGGAGGGAAACTTTATGGAGATTGGCTTTTCTGCTTTGTAGTGAATCATATTTTTACCTTTAATAGACAAAACGTGATTTATTCTTATAGGCTCATATTTACAAGAGGAGGGGATTAAATGCAGGAAAAACATAAGGGAGGAGTGTGAAAACTTTCTTTAAAACACACAAACAAAAAACCACCCCAACCTGAAAAATAACTTGGAAGACATTTTATGAAGTGTATTCATTATCTTCTGCATAAATGTAAAAAGTCGAAAATAATTACAAAAGTGTTTGACTTTAATGTATTTACGCTTTTTGGAGAGAATTATTGTGCATAGGCATCACTTTTGTAACCATACTAAATGTTAATTCGATGGATACTCTAAGAAATAAACAGGCTGCTTCTGACTCAAGGTGCATCTTTGCAGGAAAATATTTTTGTATGAATGTTTTGTATCTGTATGTTTGGGTCTTTATCTGTGCAGGCAGAATGCATTTGCATTTGGGATTCTGTACTTCGGCGTGTCTTGGCATGGTAGAGATGCAAATAACTATCTACAGAATGCTCATTTCAAATACAGATGGTCTGAAGTTTCGAAAACAGCAATTGTAGCTGGCAGCTCTGGGATATTTTGGAGAGTGTAGTGTTTTCAGGGAAGGGTACTCTGCACTGTAGCATTTGAAAAACAGAACCTTTAGAAAATGCTTCCAAATGATTGTCACAAATGACTAGTGATTTATAAAGTTCAGGCCTGTGATTTTTGATCAAGACTTCCTCAAGCACTGAGAAGCTCCAAGACCACCTCCTTCAAGTCAAGTGTGTCCAATGAAAGCTTTGAAAGCAAATCCACTGATTTTAGACCTTAAATTTGGGTGCCTGTATAATAGCTTTGCAAGGCTATTATATATTACATAAGCAATAAAAATCTGGCTGTGTGTTTGATCTACGTAGGTTTTGAGCCAGTTCGAACTACTTGTAGCGTGTTTATTGTGTTAAGTTAAATCTTAACTTCTGATGACAAATAGTGTTCTGAATTAGGTGAGTGATAAGAAGCCACATAGAAAAATGATGATAGTAGTAATGAAATGTGCCTGATTTTCTAACTGTGCTTATTTGCAAGTTTTTTCTTTCTTTGTCTTGTTTGCTTAATTGATTGTGTAACAGGATAGTTCCTGGGAGATGTTGACAGAAAACTGCCAACTCTACCCGCAGTCTGCGATGTCACGGAAGTGGCATTGTGGTACTTCATCACTTCACTTCTTGGACAGGAGAGCAGAAGTTTGCTGTAGCTCTCTGCTGAAAGTAATCCACTCTTAATTTTAGATTTTATTTGTTGTCCTGTTTCTTCTTTCAGTAGGCTAGGACAGTTGAGAGCTTTATGAAAAGTTTATTGTATGGAGCACACATGACTAATATGGGTGGCCAAGGTCAGAGCCTCAAATGTCTTGTTCTCTCTATCAACACCTTTTCTGCACTGCTGGCTGAAGCTTTTCTCTAGAGCTGCACTGTACAGAGCTATGAAACAACCCGCTCCTAGGGGAAATTATTTTATTTTGCAAGATGGTTCAGGTTCATCACTGTTATTCTTCTCTTGCTGCTAGGTCCCTTGTCCCTCTGCAGTTTTCCTAGGTTACAAGCACATTGACAGTGCTTTGCCCTGGGGATAGTGGACCTTTATGCTTTGCTCTGTCTTCTGGTTTGGCCTTTTGGGATACTATACAGGCTGCCTTGAAGGGTGGAGCATTTTGTTTTACACAGGTCATTGTTTTGTGACATACTGGGGTTTTGTTTAAATCTGTTTGCCTTCTAATAATGTTCCCTATGCTGAAAACCCAGGAAATTGTTGATATTTCAACTTCGCTGCAGGCTGCAAATGAGTAGGACCTAACCTCAATTTAGTTGCCGCTGCTTAAAAATTCCTTTAGCAAATGCAGACTTGGTTCTGCAAAAGTCAGCTGACGTAATATCAGAAAAGCAGTTTGGTGTTAGTTGAAAGAAAAGACATGATTGTAGATGTTCAGTTTCAGATCAGTGGTAATAAAGTAAAAGAAAATTATTGTGTATGTTATCTGATTTCATTTCTCATGTATCCAATATGTTTAGCTTTAAAACTCTAGTCCAGAGGCTGTGCATCCGATTTACTTTGAAGAAGAGTCTATTGATATCAGAACAGCTATGTTTGTGACAAATTTTAAAAACAATCTTCCCTTGTGAAACAATAGGAATTTCTATATACAAAGAAGAAAAAAATAGATTGTGTTAAAAACGAAATTGCCGAAAAAGAAAATAAGGAACGGTTTAGATTCATGTGGGTTTGATTAGGAAACATGCTAGAGAGAATATTTCTTGGGGTGAAAAAATTGAAAAACAATGAGTATGGTTAATAATTACTTTTATATCCTTAATTTATATGAAATAAATTATTCCTCTTAGAAATGTCACTTTGTATGTCTTGGTGTAGAGTCATTTATCCCAATTTTAGTAGCAGTGTTTTGTCAGTAATTTAGTAGGTAAAATGCTGTTTTTCAGTGTTTGGGAGTTAAAACATTGATGAAGTTTATAATGTCACTAATATACAAAGAGTAACCTTTATCCTCCTTTTAGTTAACATTTGGGTTTTTTAAGGTGTAACCATTTTTTATTTTTACTGTGGAATCGTTAAAAGTCAATCACTGGGATTGTATTACTCTTTTATGCTTGGGACTGTATTAACAACCAAAAAGAGTGTTACTGATTCTGGCTTTGCACTGTGAGCAGACAACACAGGATTTGAATTCTTTTCCTTCTGTCCCCAGCCAGATAACTCATAACAGTACGACTCTTACAAGAAAAGTGCAAAGGTGTATATCCAGGGTGAATCAGATCATAAATTCAAGTCTTAAAACTACCTTGTAGGATGCACACTTTCCCATGGTTTTATTGGGTAGGTAGAACTTGAAATATGAAACACAGATGTTTCTTTGTATAGCCTTCATCAGCTAATTAGTTACAGGCCTCTTAAGAAAAGATCTTCAGGAAATACTTAAATCTATCCCCTGTTAATTGATGAAAACGTGCACTTATGTGGGGTTACTTAGAATAATTGTTGTCTTCTTTCAGACAATTTATTTTCTGTAGCAAAATATGGTATTTTAGTTTAAATACCCAGGGAACTTTTAAAAGCAATTCTGAAAGGCAAAATGGACAAATGGTTACAACTATCTTTGAGGTAGCGTATCCCGCTAAATGGTTATAGCTCTTTTCTTATGAGGAAGCATCTGTGGAGAGCTGTTTTGCACCCAGATTGCTGCCAAATATTTTCTACTATTGTGTGTCATATCCTAACTTAGATTGAATCCCGTAGACCATGCTGCAGGTTCTTGAAAATCTAAAGCAAATGCCAGCATGAAATGCCCAATGGAATACCAAGGGAAGAAAATGCAAGCAGTGGACTGCCTGAGTTGACTCACCCCCTAATGTGGATGTACGCTTCGATTGCACCGACTGCTATATGTATATATATCTTTCCAGCAAGAAGGATCCCAGTGCCAGGGCTCACTTTCTTGTGTCCCCAACAATGTACCTACAAGACCGCTGATTTAAACCAGATTGACTTTAATACGGAATTTCAGGTATTCATAGTAACAGGAAGATCCACATACCGCTCAGTAACAGGGAAGCTTTTTACAAAAGGAACACCCTGTTTCTTACACTGTGACATCTATATGGATTTGACTATATGACATCTACTGTCTAGACATCTATATGGATTTGACATTGCCCCTTTATGACTGAGCAGTAGGACATAGGAGTATCTATGTCTGTTTGGCTTGCTGCAAGTTGGTGAGATATGTTAGACCTACTTACTTGTAATGTGTTAGGAAGTGTAGAATTTGGGAAGAGATTGTTACACTGGGAAACAATGTTGTTCAGCATTCTGTTCTCTTTTAATAGCTAAATTTATTAGGTGTGTATACATATATATATTATTTTGTGATACGTATCTTAATAGTCAGACCTGTGAAGTCCTTGGGTACGTACCCTGCTTGCTAAGCTTTTAGGGGATACTGTCACTAACTGAGGTTACAGGCCTGACTCTGATTGAATATTTCTGTATTTATTTACGCAAACAGCAGTAAAATTAAGCTCTTTTTTAATTAAAAAAAACAAAAGAGAGCACAATTTTTCCCCCCTCTTGTCCCTTCACTCACCGTAATTTTTATATTCTGTAATTTCAAGCATGCATATTCCATTTTAAGTTTTTAGATTAATATATGTGTGTATATAGAAGTAGTACATAGATGTTAGGGGGGGAAAAATATTTCTGTGAATATGAATTTGAAAGGATGTTAGATTTTCATCTCTTACTGGCTTATCTCCAGTATAGCCTCAAAATATCTGCCCATTATGAGTGAATGTGTTGATGTCCGACTGTACTAGAGGTGAATATCGCTTTCCAGGTACCCAAGGCCAGTGCGTGCTCTGCATGTCTGGATTCTCATGCCAGACAATACAATATCTCTGCCCATCAGTTTGACTTACAGCTCTGCAGATACTTAAAGCTGAGTAGAAACAAAACTGTTAACAAATCCATGCAGTAGGTAAAGGTGAAGAGTATCAGAATCGCGACACAAATTGTGCAACACAGATTGTCATACAAGCTGTCGTTAAGAAGTTCCAGTTTCAGAAGAAAGATCTTAATTATGATCTTTGAAACATACACTGTGATTAATTGTAACATCCAGGGGCTAGCATGGACCAGAAATGTGTGAATGGGGAAAAGGCTGAGGAAGTGTTTGGAGCTTCCTGGACATCTGCAGACATTCCAAAGCTTAATTTCCTTCATGTCATTGCAACCATATGTATTTTTATGGGGTTTTTTTAGTGCCTAAAGATTAGGAAATAACTTTTAATTGTTATTTATGAAGCACCATATGGCTCTCTGTAATTTTGGCTTCTCATGGAATGAGGAAAATGAAATTAATTGGAAATCACACTCAGAAATCTATTATTAAGTTAATAGAGCTAACAGCTTGTCCAGTGTCCTCATACAGAGCATGTTGTAGCTGCACATAATAACAAGCAACTCTTTATAAATCCACGAAGAAAATTAAGGGGCAAAGAAAGGCTGAGACAAGAAGAGAAGCTGCGTACATTGGTACAGTGCGTGGTCATGAATGGTTCAGCTACAAGCTACTGGTTAAAATCAAGGATACAACATGTATTTTGACAACTCCTTTACAGTGTGACCTAAATCATTAATATTTTCTTCTAAGTTCGTGAACTAAAGGCTCATCTCAGGGGATAAAAGGCTTTTGTCCCATTTTTTACTTTCATCTTCCTTCATAATGCTAAGCAAGCAGAAGCTTGTTTGGTCCACCCAACTAGGTTGTTGCAAGCTTGTGTCTCTTTTGTGGCTTATGTTCAGTAAGTAGTGGTAACAATTTAAACCTCGAGGTTTTTTTCTCTTAACCTCTCCTAATACGCAGTGAGTCTTCAGAGCTGAATCTGTAAAGTTGTCTTATCTTGCTTCCACCAAACACTCAAAATTGAGGACTTTTAATACAATGGTGTTAAAAAGAAGAAATCACCAAGATGAAAGACTGTAAAAATTACCAAGCTATGAAAAGCACAGTGGGACTTTTTTTTTTCCTCTTATCTGGAACATTCCCTAAATTGCCTTTCTCCAATGTTTTTGAAAAGTGTCTGCAGATGGTGTGATATTAAGAAAAATATGACAGAACAAAAAAGGAATCTAGAAAAAATATCTAAAGGAAGTTATTTTTCTTAGAAGGCTAATTAATATTGGCAGGGATGCATTGTTAGGGATGCATTCTGAATGGTTTTATGTTGAATGTCTTGGCGTACCGCATGCATGTGAAGGAATTGTGTAGGTTGGTTAACTTTATGAAGCTGTAAAAAGAACGTTGTTCATGTAATAAAGATTTGACACTTGATCTTCTAAACAAAATTTTTTTGGCTTTGAATCTAAATTCACCATTGATCAGTGAGATGGCCTTTTTATGGAATAATTAAGTCTGAAATATTGAATTAAATATTAACAGGTTCTTATAATGGGTCTCCTCTTAACCTTTTTCCAATATTAGATTATTTTGGCAATTGCTTCTATTTCACATACGTTCTGAGTAAACAAAAATAAGAGGAGGATGATAGTACATCCTCTCCCTTGTTAGTTGTGCTTAGTGTGTTACTGGTATTATCTGACATTAAGTTATAAACAGTTGTGCTTACCACAGATGAAACTTCATCTGCCTACAGTAGTTAATATTTACCAGTTGCCAGGGGGATAAAATATTTCTTTTTGTACTACTTAATGCAGCAGGGTTTTTTATGAAATGAAAAGCTCGATACCATGAAAACTGACATCAGTAATCCTTAGAAGGATTTTAAGCAAACTGTGCAGGAAATCATATCCGGGAATAAATATACTTATTATTCTGGTTGCAGCATTTCTATGTTTTAAATAGGTATTTCTCCATTTATTTTTGTATTCCATTGTCTTTTGTCATCTTTAAACCCTTATGTGGTGAGCTTTCTCTGTCTGTTTCAAACTTGGATAACTCTGTCTTCTAGATCTGGAGCTCTGGAAATGAATGAGCTTTTGCCCAGAAGTCTCCAATTAGTTAACCTCCACTTGACAGGAATGAAACATCAGAACCAGTTCAGATAGTTTTCTTCTTCTTGGTTTTTCTTTTCACTCTGGGTGAAATTCATTGCTGCTTCGGATGGCCAGAGCCATACCTGTTCATCACTTAAGTCCCACTTATATCTGCAAAAGAACTTAAATGTCACATAGCCTCGTGCAAGCATCTCTGTTACTAGATTTTACTTCTCCGTCTGGATTTTACACCTGCTATCAGATGTCTGTTAGAAGCCATGCTGGAAAAAGATTATTTCTTTAAAATGAGATAGTGTTTATTTTCATTGTGGAGTCTGATATTCTTTTATTCTTCAAATAGAAAATACCGTAGTAAATGAGACTACATTTGAGTGGCAAATGCTGTGGTCTTAAAAATGTCCTCTTTTATGTTTGTAATTCCTATTTGTAAGTAGTTCTTTTCAATGTGCAGAAGGTAAGGTGGTGGTGGGGTTTTTTGTTGGTAGTCATTGCTGGTTTGTTTTTGGTTTTTTTTTTGGGGGGGGGGAGGGTGGTGGAATTATTTTTTTGTTTGTTTATTTGTGGTTTGGTTTTTTTGTTTGGGTTCCACCCCCCTGAGACTACATTTGAGTGGTAAGTGCTGTGGTCTTAAAAATGTCCTCTTTTATGTTTGTAATTCCTATCTATAAGTAGTTCTTTTCAATGTGCAGAAGGTGAGGTGGCGGTGGGGTTTTTTGTTGGTAGTCATTACTGGTTTGTTTTTGGTTTTTTTTTGGGGGGGTGTGGAATTATTTTTTTGTTTGTTTATTTGAGGTTTGTTTTTTTTGTTTGGGGTTCCCCCCCTGAGGGGGTAGCAAATCAGTGTCACTTTTTACTCTTGCTTTAAAATCAGGGCCAGGAATCAAAGATATATGTAGAATAGCAGCTCCAAAGTAATGCTTTTCAACTTTTTCTTTAGCACTACTGAGGCAGACATAAATTCTTGTACATGATCATTTTCCCATCCAGATGTTTCCCAGACAATGACCAGTCTAGCGTGATTTTCTTCGGAGACTCAATAAATTATTTCAGCAATACAGTGAAAACTTTGTATTTAATTCCACCACATAAGTTGGATAGTGAATCAGACTACTGGAGGACTTTTTGATACTACTGGGCTTGATTCAGATCAAAATACTGCCAGATTTGCTATTCTTTTACATGTTTCTAGTTTTGGTGTAGATTGATTTATTTACGGTCTGAACAGCAAAATGTGTGGTATCTAATGCAGCCCTACACAGTGAAACAAAAACTAAGGGATATAAGGCTAAGAGGAGCAGAATTATTTAATGGTAACTGTCTCTGGGAGGAAAATGTTAATTTTGCTAAAAATGTAAATTTTCAGCTAAGATGTTCAGTATTTTCATCGCTTTGGGTAAAAATGCAAACTGTAGAAGAGCTTTAGGTTTGGAGCTTCATTAAGAAATTCTTCAGGAAACATGTCAAAGCCCCACTCAAGGAAATATTTATGCAATGCGCTCAAATGCCAAGCTGGCATTAGTGTATGCTTAAAATTAAGCAGATAACTACCTGTTTGGTGAAAGCATCAGTATTGTGTCACTGTAAATTATTGTAAAGAGGAGAAATGACCACTGCTGTCATGATGTCGAGTACCGTGGAAGCAGGGGAGGTCTCCTCAGGCTGGGCAGTGCATGCACATGTTAAGCTATCAGGTCAGTTTGTCCTGGTATTTCCAAGGCAGTAAGAGATGATGATCCCTTTGAAGGGATGTAGTCCTGCCCTAGTATTGGCAAACTTGCAGAAATTGGAACTAAAGCTGCTCCACCTTCAGATGCCTCCCTTTTAGCACGTGGCCTGTTTCTCGTGCTTTTGAAGGCTGTTGATTGCGTGCCCAGCTACCACTGTGTGATTTGCTCCAAATTTCTTTCAGCTTTGCCCTTGCGTTTAATGCTTATTTTTTAAGGATCTTGCCAGGCATAGCAGGCCTGTATGTAAAGACTGCGCTCCAGAAAGGACTAATTGTCAAGTCTGTACTTGAACGGGGTTCACCTGCCACATATATTACGTTATGAATTTGTTAACACTTCTTAAGTAATGGTGGTAACATTGCAGTTGTCTTTACTCTCTGCATATTTACTTGCTTTTTTATGATGCAAATTCCCTGGTTTCTTGCTTAGGTTTCTTATTTTGTGCTCCATGTTTGAAGATATTTTCTACTACAACAACTCTTTTATGCTTAAAAGTGAATTATGAAAAAACTAATGTATGTTCCCCAGTTTGTGTATTTTCTACACTATTTACAATTTTTTCAAAATCATCTCTGCAGTTCAATAATGGATAAAAGAATTAGAATCAGTCAAAGAAGACTATTTGTCTTTTGTGCCTTACACATCATCACAAAGAATGAAATTTTGAAAGCGTTCCAGGAAAACAGGTGTGTGTATTGTTGCAGCTAGGGGCAAGAACAGTGTTTGTTCTTAATGACTGCTTGACTTCAACACTACAGATTGCATAAAACCTGTTCTCTGAATTGCATTAAAACAAATGGTGTTATGGTATTCAGTCAAGAATTTAGGACACAGTTGAACTGCCTGAGTCTGCTAACTTTAAAATATGTTTTATTTTAAAAAAAAAAAAAAGTTTGCATGATATTTTGGCAAGGAAAACTTGAAATCCCCGTGAGCTTTAAAAGGTAAAGGTGCAAAGAAAACTGACAGTATATTCATTTCACTATAACTTTTTTTTTTGTAGTTTAGGGAAAAGGGAAGGGTAAGGAGAAATGACTTGCTAAAAATCTGGTAAAATGTTAAATTTTTAAATGACTGGTTTTAGAAAGCAAGTCTTGTGATGTATCTATGTATTCTATATTTATAAGGAAACAGGTACATTCCACATGATTTTGCATGCCCAGATTTCTCAGTGCATAATAGGTTATCCTGAGAAGCTTCCACAGCTTTTACCTTTATCAGGTAAAAGGGATCACAATTAATACACAAGAAAAAATATTCTTCGCTTGCTTTTGCAGTCTTTTAAAGTGAAATCATCAGAAGAGGAGAAAAATAGTATTGACTTGGACATATTATAAAGAATATTATAAAGTCTAAAAGTTGCAAAAATGAAACTGGTGGGTATAACGATGAAAGAACACTGTATCAGTTTGCATGAGTTTTTCCATTTTGTTCAGTATTTACTATGCAACATGGTGCAGGATGCCAGGTTGACATTGCAGGTTACAGAAAGTGGCCTTCTCTGTTTTATCCATAGAATGGATATCGCCTGAGAGCTGACAGAAAAAGCTTTTGCTCACTTTTCGGTAGACTTCAGTGCTCTTCCACCAAGTGAAGAACTTGTTCCCCTCCCGACTGAGTTTTCAAACCATGTCTCAAGCTCTTGAGTTTGTAAGCAAATGTCACAAATAGTAGTTTTTCTAAACCCTGTGTCTATTGCAGAGGAAATCTATGTAAAAAATAATGAGAACTTAGGTTGAAAAGCGAAACTGTTGAAGGCTGGAAAATACCAGAAATAAGATATCCCATGGAGTTTTAAACCGGCACATACAATGAACAGTTTTAATGTGAGAACTATTTTTTTGGATCCCTGCCTTAATGTGCATATTTTTCTGTGCATTATAGTGGTGCTGCTGGATCTAGTGAGGGTCCGTTTGCTGTATAAGTAATTTATCAGGTTCAACTTAAATGTAGGACGTGTGAATACTTGATTACTTTTACTCTGAGAAGGTTTAAGAGTGCAATATTAAGAATGAGCTTTAGCTTAGCTGATTTTATCTAGCTTTAAAATTTTTATCACCGGTGAAGTGTGTAGTAATGGTTATGAAAGCAATTAATAACAGTAGTGACAAATCAAGAGACTGACTAATTTATCATTATAGATTTTAATGAGGCTTATAATCTAGCAATAAATATACAATATATTCAAAAGCATGGAGTTATAAAAAGGATGATTTATTTAACTTTAATTCTAAACTAGTCTGAAAACCAAAGGTTGTAGAAACCAGGCATGTAAGAACATAATTCTTTTTGGTATTACAGAGCAGAAGAATGAAAATTACAGAGGAAGGGAGTTTAGATTAAAATTAAAGGGGGGGGGAAGCAATTGTTTAACTTCATTTTAAAGCACACCAATAGTTTGTAGATGTGGGAGGTATCTTCTTGTGGGCAGCTTCTTTTTCCCATCTCAATCTGCTTACTTGGCAGAGCGTGGGAACTGTCTCAGGCACACCATCCCTGGAGTACTCAGAAGATGGGGAGCAGTGGAAGTGGTAGCAATACTTGCTCCTTGGGAAAAGCTGTCTCAGATTTCAGAGCAAGTTTGTGTGAGGAGACCCAAATGTGAAGAGTTATTACAGCATCTTTAATATTCAGTGTTCAATTTGTAAATTAGGCTTTATTACCATTTTTTATGATTGTATTATGTTTATTATGATCTTCCTTATAGCTTTTATTCTTCTCCCTGCTTTCTTGTGCTGAAGTAAGTATACCAGAGTGTCTCTGGACAGGAATATTGTTGAAAAGTAATAAGCACCTAACAGGATCTTGCCTGAGCTGTATAACAGGATGGCTGAAATTTGGAAAATTAATTATAGCCAGCCTTTCCCAAAGGGAAGCTAGAAACTCAGGTGGTAGTGGTAGCATTAAAACAAGAAAGAAGCAAGCAACAACAATAGAAAAGGACAGATGAGACCCCCAAAAGTAGGTTTCTATACTGTTGGATCAGCTAGAGTTAGGTAAAAAACCCCCGAACCAACCCAAACTTGACCTTTTAAGGGCTTGTAAGGGGATGTCTTCCCATGTTTTGGAAGACAAGCTCTGAGCTGCAGATATGCAGTTTGGGAGAGGTTATCTAGAACCCTTACAGAACACTTGAGCGTTTGCAGTTTTGCATCAACACTGTTGAGTAAACTGGAGTAGGAACCGTGTGTAGGCGTGATGTCTTTATAGTTCTTGTGCTGTCCAAAATGAAGTATAATTGCTGTCAGAAAATGTCTGTAATATCTGCCTTGTTTTCCTCAACTTCCACGTTACAAAAGCTAAATTATAAAGCAGAATGGGGGAAAGACCTTGCTTTGGGAAGGCAAGCTCAGAGGAGTCTTACCAGATAAATACATCATTAGATTGGCCTCTGCCTCTTTGTAGAGGTAGAGAGTTTGGAGCTGGTTGCAGATTCATAAACCCCATCTAGCTCTTTCAGGACTTTAGGAAGGGGGGTGTGCTCGAAGAGTTCCGTTCATCAAGCACAGCTTAATGACTTTAGGCAAAGAAGGGTGACTAGCAAAGTTCTTGAAATTAATTAATATCTGCCTAACCACACTGGGCTGGGGTCCTCTGTGCGTACTGAAGGACGGAGGAGTCGCATTAACGCCTGCTGCCTTTGTGGAAACGGCTCTCCTGTGTTTATAAACTTGGTGTTTATCCTCACGTTTGGGTCAGTAAGGAGGCACTGCTTCTGTGAGATATTGATTTGGCATGTCCTCAATTTGTCTTCATTGCACTGCTCCCATGACACTGAGTTGCTTCCATCTATTTTGCAATGTCTGCTAAGCTCGTTACAAGAGAGATCAGTGCATTTTCCAGTGATGCTTTGCTGCAGCTGCAGGACTTACAGTGCTGCCGGGGTTTGGAGTCAGCCCTTCTCCTGAGATCAGTTGCCTAACACTGGGGTAGAAATACACTATGTAATACTGAATCAGGTTCTGCATTTTTAAAAGAGGTGCAGACGCTAATTAATTTTCACAGAGCCCCTGCAGATAGAGAAGCCAAACTGCTGAAAGTCGCATGGTGAGACAGAAATGTGATTAGGATTTCGTGTGAGACCTCCTCCCTTTCAGTCCCGTGCTCTACCTCTGTAGTGTAGGATGCCTTGCCAAAGTAGTCCTGAGCACTCTCTGATAGAAAAGCTTTTGTTCATAAACAGGCAAGAGTGAGGCCTATTACCATGCAGTCTTACATTGTCTGTTCTTTACAGTAGTTTATTTTTGATAAGCTAAAGCACATTTTACTGTAATTGTTAACACGCCTAATTTGCAATCACACAGTCGTATCAATAATAATGGAAAGCTGTTCACAGGTAATAAATTAGCATACCATATAACTAGCAGAACTATGGTTCTCGGTATATTGTTTCATGATCAAGAATTCAGTATTTAAATATACACAGCAGTGGGCTGAGAACAAGCTGTTCATTTTTGCTGCAAGCAGTACCAGTGGACCAGAGTAATCATAACTCCCAGAAGCAGGACTGATTTTATTGATTTTAAATAGGCTTTCATTATAGAACTGAGCCTCTTACAATTGCAAGGAGTATCATTGCCATTGGTATTCACAGCACTGACTGAAGGGAAGGACGTGTATTGTTGAATGCAGCTTGGAGGATGCTTGTCCCTCAGAGTATTATATTCTGTTCTGCTGAAACGTCTGAATTTATTTACAAGAAAAGTACTTAAGGCTCTTTTCCTATGTGGTTAGATTGAATTTTTTTTAGAAATGTGGTTAGACCCAACTACAGTTGTGAAATTTTAAACTCTCAGGACTTTTCTGAGGAGTAAAGGTCTTGCTTATTTATTGGCATCTAACTTAGGGACAAGCTGTATTTTGCTCCATTTTTTTAAAGGACTCTTTGGAAATGTTCATCTCTCTCTTTTTTCTGTAGATTAATGTAAAAAAGACAAATATAAGATCCGGTGAATAAGCTGTTAAGTCTGAGATATTAATGTATTCAAGTTATAATTAGTTAAGAACACATGCTGTTACCAGAAATGCGTCATTAATCTGCATGGAGCAGTTTGCAGCTATTTGCTGCTAAATTAGTGACACTTAAAAGCAGTCTTTTTTTGTATTGTTTTGAACAGTAAAGAAAATTTTAAATCTGTGACCAAAAAAAATATATGCACACTTAAGAAGCAATCTGTTTTGTTACTTGGGTTTGTTTGTTTTTTGGTTTTTGGTTTTCTTTTTAAATTTACACAAAGGCTTGTTAGTCAGTGGACATAAACAGAAGTTTGTTGAAGCTGCCTTAATTACCAAATGCAGTGCTGTTGAAAACGTTGCACTATAATTTATGGTGGTGTAAAGACATGTTGCTTGTGCTAGGTTCTCTTCAAATCCAGTATTTATAACTACATAGCCCCACTTAAACATTTTTCCAGTGTTACTACCGCAGTTTGGAATGGTGCTAATGGAAATTAATCACAGCTTTTTGTTTTTAATGGGTTTAATATTGACTTGCATACTGCTTTGTAGATTTTATTTATTTATTTATTTATTCATGTATTTATATTAGAGCTACAAGTGAAGGTGAATTACTTCATATATTCCAGCTAAAACCACATTTTTGTTTTGGGGCAGTCTTTCATAACATGATTCGGGAATTCAGGCAGGAGAGAGCATAAAAACTTTGTGTGAGCATTTCTAGAAATTGGCTCTTTAAATAAAATGGTGACGTTAAGTAGTGAATCAACTTTGTAAGCACTGAATGATCAAGCCTAGTTACTGTAAAATAAGATCTGGCTGGTTTACTTCATTTTACAGAGCTTGGGCAAATAACTATTGCATTAAATTGCTTCCTGTTGGTTTCCCCCAGGGCAAGAAGAACCTGCTGTACTGTGCTCTGCTGAGCTGCTATATTGATTAGTTCCTCAGGTCTAATCTTTACATGGTTATGCTTACTTTCGAGTGTGTTTGTTTATGGTTTTGGTAGTTGTTTTTCTGAAGTTATTGTATTGCCTTGATAGTCCTCTGGTGGATTATAAAAGTGTACACATTAATTCCTTTCTCTAACTTCATTTTTGTAGCCAAATGAAGATAATCAGCATTCATGTAGCGTGCTGGTTAGGAGTGAGGGTAATGATCACTCACATAATTGATACCGCGTATCATTGACAATCAAAACTCACGTTGTCAGGATGGTTGGCACCTAAAACTAATCTAATTAAATGCTTTGCAGCTTCTATTAACAATACTATATTACATTCTTTATCAGAGCAGCTATTGTGATTTTAGAGTTTGCTTCTGCAGGTGGGAAAGTGATTTATAGTTTTAATTCATCTTAATAATTTGTGTGCTTAGGAAACACTTGATATAAAACTTTTTGTTGCATTTAAATTTCCTTGTTATCTGCCTTGCAGTGGCATGAATAATAGGGAGTCCAGAACATGAATATATTGGAATGCATGAAGTATTTTCAAGGAGAATGCTTTTAAGGTTCAGAATGATATATGTCAAATGTTACTGAATGGATAAACGTGGAGGGATTTTGCCTTGAGAAGCTTGGAAATCAGGCATCTCTTAGTACAGTACCTCCAATAGCTGAGTTAAAAATGCATTTCTGTCTTAATACAGGAAATAGAATATTTATTTCATAATATTTATTCTATCCTAAGATCCAACTTTTTTTCTAGTTGCTGAAATTTATTATACTGGAAATTTGAAATGACGCTGTGTCAGAGCTGGTCTGCACCAAAAATTGCCACACCTCCAAACTTATGTTTAATCATCTGTGAAATATTTTTATGTAATACAAGCCTAGAAAGCCTGTGTTTGTTTGAATGAAAGTATCCGTATCCTCTGTGCCACTTAAACAGTAAATTTGTCAATTTAACAACAGATTCTCATGTTCTCTTTTCTTGCATACTTGCGTAGAATATTGTGATTCAAGGTGTGACCTAATCCAAACATCGCTGGAATCAGATTTCCACAGACTTCAGAAAAGGATAACAATGTTAGCCTTTTCTAGGCACTGCTTAATGATACGTTAATATTAGGATCTCAGACTTTGCAAAATACCTGGCAGTATTATGATAAATGTGCAAAGTGACAGTATCCAGTGTTATTAAAAATCTTACAGGCACCTGGCAGGTCTTTATGGTTCAAGAAGCTGCTGTGGTCCATGGAGCTGCAGAGATCATGAGTGATGTTTTTCTTTGGTTGTTTTTTTTCTTTTCCCCTTTCCCCCCCCTCCGTTTTACTCTGTAAGGATGTCAGGATTGCTTCTGTTTGGAACATAGGTCTTGGTGCAATTACTTTGTCACTGTGTCTTGCTGCACTTTCTTGTTACTAAGATACTGTTGCACTCACATTGCCAAAGATTCAAGTGATGCCTCACAAACAGATGAACATGTTTTCACAGCTACTGCCCTTGCTCTACATTACCTGCCCTTTGGAGATGGGGATTTCTTCTTTTAGGACCACATCCATAGCTTTGCTTACATGTGTTCAGAGCAAGGAATGGAATTTATTTTCCTTGATGAGCATTTGTTTGTTGTGCGTTCAAGACAAAATGTGATCTGATTCATGTTTTAAAAACCGTGCCAGAGTATAAGCCGTCAAACAGTATGCTGGTTATATGGTTTGTTGTACAGGCCATATGGCATTAATAGCATGGTTTTGTTCTAAATAATGACATATTTGTGCAGCTAATAAGTAGTGTATATTTATCCTTTAACTTCCTTGAACAATTCTTTTTTGCAAGGTTGCTTTGTGAAAATGCTGAATTGACTCTCGTTTTATTATTCACTAGTTATGAACAACTTCTCATTGTTTTATTTTAAGAGTCTAACATGGAAATGCTTTTTACCTTAAACACTAAAAAGCACAATAAATGACACATGATAGAATAGCGATGTGTTTTTCTTTTACAGAGGCAAAGGAAATTGTTCTGAAGGCACAGATTCTGGCTGGAGGGAGAGGAAAAGGTATTTTCGATAGTGGATTGAAAGGAGGAGTTCATCTAACTAAAGAGTAAGTCTTTAAAATTGAAAAAGCATAAATAAATTGCTTCTGTTGTAATATTTAAGCTGTTTACAATAGCTATGTGACTGTTTCTTTTAATATCTTTCAATAAACTAACCTTATTCCTTTGTTTGTAGCCCTAAGATTGTTGAACAGCTTGCTAAACAGATGATTGGGTACAATCTGTCAACAAAGCAAACTCCAAAGGCTGGTGTGACAGTTAAAAAGGTAAGATTTTTGCCTCTTGGAAGTGGAGAACTGTGTTCAGCTGCAATTCTGCATTAATATGCTGGGGTGTATGACACATTTATTTTTTTCATTCCTTCTCCAATGCCGGATTGATTGCATCTAGTTGATGAAAGAAAAAAAAAACATTACTTTTTCTTTCTTTGTGCGTATGTATTTTTGTCCATCAATTTCAGCATACCTAGTGGTGGAAAAATAAATTCATTTCTGCTGCCTGTGTTGAAGGGAATCCTTTTTCATAGGTTCATCCTTCATCAAATACATACTAAATGCTAGCATAACTGTGTATAGCATTAGCTGTACATGCTTATTGACATTCTGCTTAGAGAACTAATATATGCATGATTACCTGTAGTAATAGTATTATCTGTATTTCATTCACTCTCAGCTTTGGGCAACTGTTATTAAAGATAGGGACAGATGATTTTGCATGAGAATGATCTCAATTTATAAAAAAAAAAAAGTGTCTAGAAGTAGATTCTTCCTAACTTGTTGCAAATATATAGTAAAATGTGTCGGTTCAGCTAATACATGGTAATTCATTTACGTATGATGGTGCATACTGCAAGGTGCCAAGATTTACTTCAGCCTAAATGTATTGCTTGGTATTGGCCTAAATAAGAGAAGCATAGATAGCCCATCAGCAAGATTCTCCTTTACCTTAGTAAAATTCTCTAAGTCAGCAAATCCTAGCAATTGCCTATGTACTATATATATATTTTTATCTCTTGCTTTGTTTTACTGAGCAAGGATCTTCATACAGGTATGTAGTCAAGAGCCACACTGTATTTGATGCCAGGAGATAATTTGGCATGAGCTGAAAAGAACTGCAGTTCACTTTTAATATATTGTGAACAGCTTGGTATATTAGCATAGAAGGGGAACACCTGTCTGGAAAGATACTGTCTAATGAGAGCTGGAGGAAGGTGCTCAGGTGGTTCTTCTCTTGGGGAGCAAGGAGAGCATATTACCATCACTCCTCATAGTTGTTGTTAGAAAGAAATATTAGATATTAAAAAGAAGGAACAGTATTACCATTAAGGCATGTCTGTCAGAGATTGTGATAATAGTAAGGATATAAAAAAGGATATACATTTCCCATATTAAGGCACTCTGCTTTGAAAAATTTGTATTGTAAAAGCAGCTTTCTTTTATAAATTCTTTGGTTTTATTCTTTTGCCCTAGTTGACCTACTTTGAATACAGCAATACAGGAAATTTCACTCTTTTGTCTGAGTGCAGGTCTGTTCATTCATTTACATACTCAGTTCTGAAACAGAAACTTGTAATTTTCTTCAAAATTGATAGAAATGAAAGAAAGGTATGGGTGTTGAGGTTTTTTGAAATGGATTATTCAAAGGATTTATATTAAGATGACTTTTGTATCATGTATAAAATAGCTATAGAAGATTTAACTTGTAATTGCTTTAGTCCCCATCTACATTTTGCTTGTATGAATAAACAATGGTCAAGAGTAAGCAGCTATGGCATATGTGAAGTTTAAGGTGAAGTTTGCACTATTGAACTTCAAATATTTATTTTGGTGGTACAGGAAAGTATATAGTCTTGATAGACGGTGTATTTTTCCTTCACTATAGAGTTACATGGAAACTTTTCAGGACACAGCTTGCAAGTATTTTAATATTGATGCATGATAAATTGGTGTAGTGCTTTTCACTGGGAGAAGCTGATCGTCTGTTGTCATAGACTTCCATTCTGATTATAGAGTTGGCTTTTAAAAGCCCTAGGCGAATTCATATCTTTATCACATACATATGTAACAAGGTAACAGTATGTTTTATGATATTTTTGGTGTTGAGATCTTTATTCTTGGTAATCTATGGTAAGAGCATACACCCTATTTTAAATTAATTATATAACAGTTTGGCCAATGGTATGCTAATGTTTTCCCCATCGCTTGTTAGACAGTGAAGAAAGCATGTTTAAAATGATTCATCTAGGTCATCGAAAGACCATGTCCCAGAAAAATTAATGTATTTTAAAAGCGTTTCTCTTTTCCAAAGTTAACTACTTTGAAGATCCTAGAGTGAGCTAAAGGAGTTGAGGCATTCAGGTGTGTAGTATCAAGACTACAATGTCAAACACTGAAATTGTAATCAAGGAGCAAAATACAGTAATATGATTAAAAGTATGAGTTTAGCTGTGTCTAAAATGTCATTTAAGGCAGTGCACAGAAAATGCTGGACAGACTCTTCAAGCTTGTTGAGAGCAGTGGGGAATTAGAGAATTAATAGCAGGCATTTTTGTTCTATTTCGAGGCATATGCTCTCTCTGTATATGTAGGGATATGTGTGTGAACATGTACTTAAAGAAAATTGCAGTTCACAAAGAAAAGAAAAGGCATGTTTTTAGGTTTTGTGGGTTTTAAACTTTTTGGTCTTCTGGAAAGTTTGCGTGAACTCATGTTTTAAAAAAATTAGGTAATAAACGTCTTTTAGAAGGAAAATAGTTATTAAGTCACTTTCTGCAAGGGAAACAATGAGCTAGTATCAAGTCAGGGAGTGGAAGTGACATACCTTTTACATGTATTTGTAAGGAAGAAATAAAATGTAGAAATTTTCTGCAATTACAATAATTATGGAGCAGAAAATGGAGTTTTCAGCTTTCTTTCTCAGCTTGTGCACCTACTACAGAATTTAAAGCATGTTTGTGCTTCTTTAGATTGATGTTTCTTAAATAAATAGCAGTCTCAGTTCCTTTGTAATTTGGAAGCTATTTTGAGAGTTTACATAAAATCCTCTTATGGCATCTTGGAATTTGGAGAGCCTGGTTATCTGAGAAGACAGTCTTCTCTTATCACGACAACCTGAGAATTTGCTACCTGTGTTTCCTCTCCAAGCAATAACAGAATTAAGATTTTGAATATTTGATTCAATATAAAAAAGCTGCAATAGTTACCCTCATGAAATTAGATATGTGACTTAAACTTCTAGGTAATGATTTGTTTTTAAGAAGGAAAGCTTGAAGTTATTGGGAAGTTTTAAAGAAAACTGATTTTTCCCCAGGTCATTTTAAATATAAACCTGATGTGGTAAACAGATAATGCTGCTTCACATTCTTTATCAAAAGCAAGACAAGACAAAACATGAGAAAAGTCAACAGTCTGTAGATTCAATTTCACTATTCTTAACTGTTCATTAATGTGTTTGCATTAGTTTTGTCATGTGAATGATAGGTAGACTTTAACAAATAATATTAAAAGACCTTGAAAACCAATTTCCCTGGCTTTGCTCTGCATCAGACAGGGAGGATGATGAAGGAAAGTAACTGTTTTTTGTTGGGAGAAATGAGAGATGTTGCACAGTCTGACAATTTTAACTCTACAGTAAGCTTGCCTACTACAAAGTAGATAGACTCTCAATAGTTTTTTGAATTAAGACAGAGAAGTATTTGACAATGTTGGCATGGTTAATTAGCAATAGTGAGGACAATCACTCAGGTTGGAAGTAGCAGTTGAAAAGATACCTGATTTAATAATGTAAGTTCCACCTGCTGTGCTTGCAAATGTATTCCTCAAGACTTGTTGAGTGGATTCCCATCCTAAGTCTGGCCCTGATCCTGAGCACTGTCACTCTGGAAACTGTCTGAACAACTGAGACAAGATCCAGTAGGACCAGCTGGTTTTATTTGACCTATGTCTAAAGTAATTGACTCACGTTTTTCAGATACACTGATGCAGGATATGTAAGAAGGTGAAAACATGCATGCAGGTAAAAAGACTAATAGTAGCAAATCAAGGATGCTTTCCATAACTTTGCTTCTTAGTTTGACAAATCTTGGCAGGTAGCTGATGAGCTATGTTTCTGAAGTTGGCTTTTAGCATCCCTTTATAGTAGCCTAAAATAGGCAGATGCTTTTAAGTAGTACAGTAGTTTTCTACATTCTTAGTTGTCTCCTTCACCCTAGTTTTCTTTAGTTTGCTTTTGAACAGTCGCCTGTTTGAACTATTCCTTTACATCACCCTATGTTCTATCAATAAAGCAAGATAGAAGGAAACAAAATTACTATAAAGAAAATGTCTTCCAAGTCAAAAAAACCCATAAAGAAATAGCATCTTTCCTTCCATTCTGAGCACAGAGGGCTTTATTTAATTCCTTGTCTCTTACTTTTTTTTCTGTTCTGTTAAGATGTACAGCCTGGCAGAAGGTAAGTACATTCTTTCTTATGTACTCCAGAGTAGAATGTCAAAAAAGCAACTTGGGTGAAAGTATAGTGCATCTTTCTTGTTTATAGTCCTTGAACTATGAAAACGCAGGAATACTTATTTGATGGAACACATCTTGCTGGGTAGGCAGAGTTTTAAGACTGCAGGTGTATACATGCCTCTCGGATCTAAGGAGTTTTAACTGCTGACTGGTAGAATGAATTTCACCCTATGTTTCATTCAGAGTGATGATCTTCGTCTACAATTATTGTTCAAAACTGTCGCTTTATACACAGACCACGTTAGAAAGACAATGCCACTTAATTCTTTTTAATTACATTAATCTTAGGGAAGTGACTTTCCTGATTTCTACTACTTCCATTGAAAGATAGGAAATAGTAGCTCTGCTAAGGAAGAATATAGTTGATTGTCAGAAGGAGAGGCTAAAATGCTAATTAAATTGCAGAGGTGGCTGCTCAACTTCCAGGTTGAAAAGCAAAACCGTAGTGCAGAGCGGAACTACAGTCTTTGCACCTGAGATTATGGCACCTGTTATGATCATAAGGATCTAGTAATGATCATATGCAGTGGGTTTTTTTGAAGATGAAGATATTTGGGGGAATTTAGTATTCTTGCATCAAAACATAGTTTTGTGCGTCCCTTGCCAAGTGTAAAACTACTTAATCTCTGAAATTGCTTTAAAGCTATTGCAAAAATTGACAGCTCAGATGAAGAGGAAAGTATAGTTATTGTAATACTGAAGTGGAGGGGACTTTGGCTTTGGCATATTTTGGGGAGGAGATCAAAAATCGTAACAATGGATTTATATGGGCCATTTTCCCCCCAATTTTAGTGTGAGTTCTTGTAGATTCCAATCATGTAGGATTTGAATCATCTTTTTTGTTGCGTTCTGAGGTATCTGTCAGATATTGGTACGAAAGGGCTCTGTAGTTTATAGTAATAAAGAGAAATTAGTAGCTCTTTGGAAAAATAAATTTTTATGTTTCTAGAATGTGCCAGATCTGAAGGTTACACATCTGCTTGTCTCTCTAAACTGAAAGTAAACAGCTGGATGGCAGAATTATCTGTAAATCCATTTCCTTAGGAAATACTTAGGCAGGGCAGGAATTCAGTGCTGACATTGTAAGTGTAGGATGGCCTTCTGTCAGAATGAGGGAGAGAACTTAAGCCTGAGGCTTTACTGGTAAGGAACGGCGCTGCTGATGCGATGCATCAGAAGGCCAACACACCCTCTCTTACATCTATGTGATTTGCAAGACTGCAGTCCCTTGTGACTCAAGTTTTCTGGGGGCAGCATGTTAAAGTGCTTGTTGGCAATAAAAAGGTAATATGGAAGTCCCCTTTACGGACACAGCAGCAGCTCCGATTGTCTTCTTGGAAAAAAATCCCAACAATTAGGTGTTCCTGGTTTACCCTGCTTGTTACATACCCCAGTGAGAACAGCAGCATCAGGAGAGTCTCTTATTTAGGAATAGAGGATTTCTTGGGGAAAAAAAAAATCACTGGGTTGTAATACCTTGTAAAAGCAGTGAAACAAACATTTCAGGATAGCAAGTATCAAACTGCTGCATTTTAAAGCACTGCAGAAAACATGAGCCATAGTATTGTCTGATCACAGCAGAGGGAAATACTGTCCCTCATTGGTTCAGTTAATTTTTCATTGCTTTTTACATTGCAAAAGATTTTACAACATTCACTACTCTTAACACCTCAAGGAAGCAAAGCTATGTTCAGATTAAATGTCACCAGCTAGATGGACCAGTCAGAACTGTTGCTGGTTTTTTTTGTTCCCTGTATTCATTTTTAGGTGATGGTTGCAGAAGCATTGAATATTTCCAGGGAAACATACTTCGCAATTTTGATGGACAGAGCCTGCAACGGACCTGTTATGGTTGGCAGTCCACAGGGTGGTGTTGACATAGAAGAAGTTGCAGTTACTAGCCCAGAACTTATCTTTAAGGTATTAAAATAATACTTGAGAATAAAAATTTTCCTTGTCAGTTATCTAAAAGAATGTTTCCCCCCTCTTCCCCCCCTTCTCCTTCCATTTTTCCTTCTTCCATGTACGGAAAGAAGACAATAAGAACCATAAAAATTGTGTTTCACCAAATAGGGGGCCAGACCTGTCATCTAGTAGATGAATGAAGCATGTTTAACATCTGATTTTGTTAGTATTTCTCTCTCCAGCTCTATTTAGGAAGAGAGCTTAAATCTGCTTGTTACATGTTATGTTAAACTTAATATCTGAAATGTTTAATGAGTGAGTTTCACTTTCAGGAAAGTACACAGTTTTTTCACAAGTGGGTCAGTGCCAATATGGTTATTGTTTCTGTGGTTGTTTTTTCCTAATTGGCAGAGTTGTTAATTATTTCTTTGTACCTGGATGACTCTTGCATCTGAAATACAACTGTTGTAATTGCTTTCTTAATGGTGACTACATTTAAGTATGTTTTTTTTATGTTACTGTGGCATGATAATGAGTAGACAAGCTATTCATATGGGAAAATAATTGATACAATCAAGTATAATTATTCAAAAATTGTGAAAATATTTAATGTGTATTTTTAAATTGTATAAATTTCATAGCGTTACTGGGCAGTGACACCATTGCCTTGAAAATATTCCAGAAGATGTCATAAAAATTAACAGACTAAATATTCGTCAACGCCATCTGTACAGTAATTAAAAGTGAAAACTGGTGTCACATTGTCTTGTCAGCATGCTACCCTGAAGAATTATATATTTTTTGGAAGGCCTGTTTCATAGTTGGTGTGGTAATTATAACATACCCTATAGGCAGCTGCTATAGCCTCAGTCTCAGAGAACTTTGGCAAACAGCCATGCATTAATTACTAATTTGGAAATGTATACTAAGTGTTTTCCTTTTGAAGTTATAAATCTCCATTCAGATTGAATATTTAGTTATATTTATGCTCGTTATTGTTACAGGAGGAAATAGATATTTTTGAAGGTATAAAGGATCATCAGGCATTGCAGATGGCAAAAAATTTGGGATTCAAAGGACCTTTGCAACAGCAGGTAACTTGACTCTATTCCCTCAGTTTTTACTGAAGACATTTTAGCCCAGCTATACAATTTCCAAATAGACATGAAAGGCTAAGTGTCCATTAGATCAGGACCGTTTTGACATTTGAAATATTAAATTGCACCTATATAATTGTCATCAGGCTTTATCAATTTGAATAAGGTCCTTATTGTTCCAAAGTAAAAGTCCCTAGTCTTTGAAGCAATTGATGACAACATGCTATTACACCACAGGGGATTCTTTTGATTTCGTTGGAGTTCTATTGGAGCTCAGAGAATTACATGGTAGAGCTCTTTTTGAAAATTTGGCCCTTAATATGGGGAGAAGTAAAAGCGTATCTCTCTGTGTAATTGAAGCCTTTTTTTTTTTTTTCCAAACTTCAACTCAAAACCAAAAGTCTGCCAGCTTGTTGTCTTTTCAGTATCTTTTTTTTATATCTATTGGAATTCCATATTGTACACAAATATGCAAGCTATTTTGCCTTTATAAATCACTTTGCAGAGAAGAAAAAGCTTGTTTAAGCTACTTTTGCCTGGTTTTTTTTCCATAGTATCAAACTGTCATTTTTGTAGAACTCCTTTATTTCTAATTCAGCAGTTTTAATTATTTTCTATCCCAACCGTGCAATTAACAAATGCATAATCGTTAGGTTGATTAACACACATTTGAAGATTTAACTGTATATCTAATGAGGAGGAATGATTATGTAGAACCTTTCAACCCTTGAAGAGTTCTGGTACTTAATAATTAACAGCAATATATGGACTTTTCAACAATATATTTAAATAATGCTACAATGAATGCATTTCTTTCCTTGTGCTATCAACTCAGAGGAATTTACTGAAGCATAGGGACATAGTTTGTATTCAGACAAATCCTAGTATTTACTTATACATTCGCTATTTCTAGGTTGGGATTTGATGCTTTGCCTTGAGAAAGAGAAATGTTGACATTAAGCTGCCTGGTTCAGAAAGTTATAAAAGTTAAGCAATTCTGGTAATCTCTTAAAATTACAGCAGTGTACTAGCGCAACAACAGCTTTTCAGGTTGCCCAGAATCAATGCGGGGTTGATGGTGGGAATTCCTTCCTAACATCACTGTTGATAGCCTTACCCATGTGGTGTTAGGATAGTTTGTCAACCAGAGTGTCCATGCCAAGGAAACTGTTACCTTGGTGGGTGCAGATTTATAACTGATAATTTTTTTAAAGTCAAAACCATTGAGAATGCTTCAGCTGATGACTGTTGAGCAGGGAAGACTTCATAAGCAATTTGTATGCTGCTTCCAAACTGTAACTCTTTAAGGAGTCTTAGATGTGTTGGTCCCAAAACTGGACACAGACTCCAGGTGCGGCCTTATCAGCACTGAGTAGAGGGAGATAGGAACATCCCTCACCATATTCTTCCTGATGTAGTGCAGTATTGGGGTTGAGTCTTTCCAGTCGTAATGTTTTCTTTCTTATGAATGACATTACAGGAGAAAGCTGACTTCTCTTTTTTTATTCTCATTCACTTTGCTTATTAGGAGAGGTCCCAGATATTTTTGGTTCACGTACTTCAGTTAACTGATCAGTAATGAACAAATTTGAATGGTTCTTTATTAGTGCCCTTCTTCATCTGCAAATTTATTTCAGCTAATAGGTTGTCAGTGTGTAATGAACTAAAGGGATTTTTTTTTTCATGCACGTTCATGTTGCTGTTGTTTAAGTTGTTCTATTAATGGAAGAATGTTGTAAGAACAAAAGACTTGGAAGTTAGTAGTCAGTCACAATACTTTCAACCACAGAACCAGTCACAGAGATAGGTGGTGAGGAACAATAAGGAACAAGCAGGAGTATCTTGTAAAGAGTAAAGAAGCATGCTTCTGACATAATTTCTTCAAGAAAACATTTCGGACTGATGTAGGAAGGAGAAACGTATATTTTTTCTAAAGTCACTAATGTGCACATACTGCTTTATGGTTTCTGAATTTAGACTGATTAACGTGAATGCAACTTAGATCTCAGCATACCGGAGAATATGTCATTATGAACTGTTAGGCACTTTTCAAATTAAACTTGTCATAGTAATTGTGCTGTTTATTTTGTAGAAAATCTCCAGTTCATGTAGTCTTTAAATGCACTTTTACTAAATGTTATGCAGTACCATAATGCTACATTATAGCTATTTTAGATACTATATAAATATGATGAAGAAAACAGAAATCAAAGCAGTAATTATCTAGAGCTAGTGTGCAATTTAATACATTAAAAATAATCAATAATGGTTTACCTTTGCCTTGAAAACAGTAACTTTTATTTTTCTGTGTGGTAATTGTAAATCGCTTGATCAAATTTAGGCAGCAGATCAAATTAAGAAGCTGTATAATCTTTTCTTGAAAATTGATGCCACTCAGGTTGAAGTGAATCCCTTTGGTGAAACTCCAGAAGGGCAAGGTAAGAAATTGAAGGAAACAAATGAATGCATTATAATTCTTTATTTATGCAAACTATAAATTATATTGCATAGAAGGCTGTAGCAGCAGCTTTGCATTAATTTCATTTTGTAATGTAATTTAAGCGACATTCATAAATATTCCCATGGCAGATTTTACATTTCAATACCTTTTGTTATTTCATCCAAATACTGGAAGTATTGGCTTTTACATGTTATGCTTGGTGAGAAACAGCAACATTTTCTGCTCTTCTGCTCTTTGTACAAAGTTAGGTTTTTCTTGGTTTTGTTTTGTCTTGGATATTTTTTTTGTGATGTTGCAAGAATTCCTGAGATTGTGCGGAAAGAAACTCATTATTTTACGTTTGTAAACATACAGATAAGTTAAAATCATAAGTGCATGACTCTGCAACCTACTAGAGCGCAGGAGAAATTCCAGCTGGAACGGACATGCAGCTATATCCTTTGGGAAGAAGAAGGGTAATTGGTCTGCTTCCACCATGAATACAGGGCTAACAAGGTATAGGGTAAATAAAAGGAGCTGGGTTAGCTTTCATGTCATTCTAGTTGCTGGTTTTCCAGCTGAAACCCTTCTGTCTATTGTCATTATTGTAAATTAACTTGGACATTAACATTCCTAATGCCAATATTTTACGGTATTCATGTCCCCTCCCTTTTTATTTCTTCTTTTTAATTTAAATAAATAAAGGTGAGAAGTTGCGGAGCTCAGGGAAAGCTGGCCGAGACTTCAGTGTCAAAGACTGCGGTTCACAAGCACTAGTGACTTTCTAGTCTAGGCCCTGCCTACAGTATCATTTTCTGATTTGAGAGAAGTCTTTAACATCGTCAAGTGCTGGTGGGTGTTGCTTGACAAACATTAATAAAGAATACTCAAGAAAGACGATTCCAGTTTTTAACCAACTTTATAAGATATGCCTGCAGATTAAAGTGGAAATTAGAAAATGGAAAGAGAAAGCTTTTACCCATTTTAACAGACATTAGGTATGTGGCTGCTTAATTGCAGTTCTGGAAACTTAGAAAAAGATCACTGCTATGTCAGTTAAGACCATGAGCTCCTCACAGGAGTCAGTACCAATTGAAAGAATTAGCATTTTAAAAATACTTTTTATGTGCTCACAGCTAGTTTGTAAAGTAAACAGCTTTTCACTAAAAATCCATATTTTTGGCTCAGTTGGTCAGGAATTCAAAAGCTGAATTGTGGCTAGAAACTATGCAGTCTCTTCCAATTGTCCAACCTTGTTTTTCCCGTTTTATTAACAAAACAAATGCAGAAGAATTGGCAGAGAATTGTCCACAGCTTAAAAGGAAAATTCTGATGCTAATGTACTCTGAAAAAGCTCTAAAAGATGTAAAACAAATCCTGCCCTGCCCCGTTTTATTAACACTTCTTATAAAGTGCTGCTCTTTGTTATAAAATAGGCTTCAGGCCACTAAAATGCCCTATTGTAAAGTGACATTTTAAAAACAAATACAAAAAGTAATATCTTGTCCATTAAAGTACATGGGGATAATTCAGAGACAATGATAATAATGATCAAACGTGTGGTCAATTTTTTTTACATAATGAGCTGATTTCAGGTTAAATTAAGTTAGAAGAACATATTTATGGCCTAAATGTATGCATTCTGCTTTTCGAACCTTTTTTCCCTGACCTTTTTCGAATTCCTTCTTGGTTAGGTTTTTTTTGGTGTTCTTGCCGCCGTAATCTGTTAGCTCTCTGGACAGAGTTTACCCGGTGAGAATGATTTCCACCAAATGCTTTAACTCTTTTTATTTAAGAATCTTTCGCAGCACTGTGTGCTCAGATTTCCAGCTCATTTGAAGTACCATAATAATGTGCATATTGAATCAATAGTTTCTGCACTGTAAACCTCACTCAGCTTAATAAATGTAAGTCAAATTCTTAGCAACTAACTCCAGCTCCATTGGTTCTTATGCAATTTGTGAAATGTGTACTGGGGGCGGGAAACAAAAAGCCCTGCTGTTGACCAGTGTAGTTCTATTGTAGGCTGTTTTTTAAATGCAAATGGAAAATTTGCCTTCAGAACCCAACAGACTGTTGTGTTTTCCCGCCATTTAAATAGATCCATTGGCCTCATTAAAACCAGTTGGGAATGAGGTGAGAAGGATATTTTCATTTTGTATTGCACAATGAAATTAAAGCAGAACAATGAAATAGGGCCTTGTAAAATGAATGGTCTGGATTTTTCAAGTTCTAGCAATGTGCAACACATGACACTTTTGACCTTTTGAAGATGAATGGGACCTTTAAAATAGGTGCAACAAAAACTGCTGGAACTTTCCTGTGGATTATGATGTTCACTTCAAAACAAATACATTGGTATGTTTGTCTGCTATGACTGATGTACTTACCAGGTTTATTTTGTGGGTTCAAGAACACTGATACGGTAAAAACAAAATTTCCTTCCTCAAAATTTGCTGAAATAATTTTTTTAGTTGAGCAGTTGACCAAGATATCTGAACACTACAGGGCAGTGTGGAAGGTAGCCAATAGCCCTTATGCTCAGTCAGATTTCAGAAATTGGGACATCTGTGACAATTGCCTTCTATCAGGCAGAGAAATGAGCTTGAGGTGAGCTCTTTGTGCCAGGACTAGGCTGTTACGGTATTCACATTTTGCTGGTTCAAAACTAGCTCAGATGACTAGTATAGAAGCACTTTACTATTCTGTTATTTTGGCAGAGCAAAGGACAAAATCCCCAGTTCACTACCTACATCATCTCAACCATGTAATCCTGCAAGGAAGACCTTTAAGTATGTCTTGGGAATTAGCGAGTGGACGCTGTAGACACGTGCATAGACACTAAGAAGGAAGTGAGAAGGGCAGAGACAGCGCTGTCAGATAACAGAATAGGGGCATCATTGCCGTGCTGAGGACATTATTTGTCTGGGTACCAACACAGAAGGGAAATTGATAGACAAGTAGGGGCAAATGAAGGAGAGGACAGTTAGGAATGAGAGGAAACAAAACTGGTGGTCCTAAAAGGTCCTAAAGAACCATGGTGGTACTAACTTTGCATCCTTGCTGGAGTACTATGAGGTGGCACTGCGGAAGAAATGAACTGATTTGGATAAGTTGCCAACTTAGCTTTTCTGGAATGGCTGTGCAGAAAAGGGCTTAATTTGAAGGATGGTTGGAGTTTTTATGCTGTTTTCTCCGAGGTTTTTCCCCATGTGTTTCAACATCCAGGGAGCTGAGGAGCAGAAACAGAGTGGGTTTCAAGCTGTGAAAGCCATCTTACTAGCAGAGATACACAGAAGTCTTCCTGTGCTTATTTCTTTTTTGCTAGCAGTTTCTCCATCTGAAATGTCTTGAAGAAGAATAAAGATAAAACAAATGGAAGAACATTTGAGTAGCTTAATGCGGTTATTTCTAATGATAATATATAAGTCTCTGTATGAAGACCATTATTCCTGTCAAAGTAACAGTTAAGATGGATTTATTTCTTGCTGTGTTTTGTGTTTTTCACTTGTGTGAATTTCCATAAGAAAATACATTGTCATATGTATTTCCTTTTGTTTAATTTTGTAGCAAATTCTTTGTTAACACTATTGGGTCAGAAGCCTGTAACTGCCAATTTCTTTGGGTTTTTTTGTTTTGTTTGCTCTCAGTGTAAGCTGTTGAATTGGCAGATGACAAAAATCCTACACTGCTAGTAAAAACTACAGAAATACTCCATGAATATAAGTGTTGGAGCTTTCTTTGATATTTGTTTAGAAGAAAATTTCTTTTGTATAATCTATCAGGCATGTAACAATGTGCTTTTGATGGTGAAAATGGTTTGATAAATATTAATAGGTGTTTTTCCTGCTACTTTGTACAGCATGGCCTTTGTTAAAGATGAATGTTCTGTAGAAATGAGATTCTATTAATGTGACATTGAGGATGTTCATGTTTAAGGTAAACAGAGCTTTGAAACTGCAGTTTTACTCTAGCTTTGAGGGTTTTTAGCAATTTAAGGAACTGAAAGCTTGGAGAAGAAAAATGGTACACTTAGTTCATTGTTAAAAAAAATTAAAGGAGTAGAAGCATATTGTGAACTTCAGACATTTTTCCTTTTGGTAGATTCCCACATGATGGTTGACTGGGTAAGATCGAGACTCTTCCAAGAGAGATGTATTATATGCAAACACTCATGAACAATTTTCTGAAACTGCAGTCACTGAAACTAAATTTGATCCTGTTTTAATTTAATCTGGTATCGGTTACAAATCAAATGTATTTAGAAAAACCACAGAAACCCCAGCAACATCAGAAATCCAAAACAAGAAAACCCAATGCAAATCAAGACATACAACTGAGACTCTCCTACTTGTGTAAATGTTTCGTTTGCTGTTTGCTTAGATATTTTCTCCTAAGTTAAGCAATTTTATATTTTACCAAAAAAAAAAGAGAGAGAGAGAGAGAGATTTGTCCACCAAAAAAGATTGTGTGATTAGCTATTTTAATTGATGGGTATCTATGTAAAAGACTAAAAATTGTCTTTTTAGTTGTAATTGGCTTCTAGTTGCAGAGTCTTTTACAATGCTCATGAGCAGGTGTATAGGTACCATGTATGTGTTTCAATGGCAATATGAATCAAAACACAGCAGAAAGAAAAACTATTCGATTTTTCTGGATGCAGCATTTAAAGGCACTTAAATCTGACTGGCTTGCATTGAGAAATCAATTATAATTCAGTCAGTAATTATAATCTGGATATAGTACAAATCTTAAACAGTGAAACAATAAGTATATAGTTCTACATTTACTTAGAACATTTTAATCTAATGAGGTGTTTGCCTATGCAAACCCATAGAAATAATAAATCAATAAATAGGCAAATAACCAGTTCACTCTACATGCATTTCTTTTACTGTTTGTATTTATGTGGATATTATATCTACTAGCTAGTCTTTGGTACCTATTATTTAATATAGTCAGGTTTAGCTACTTTTTAATCTGTTTTTACAACCATAGCAGATGTTGACATTGATGAGAAGTTTTGTATTTACTTTTAAAATTTTCTTTATTTAAAAGTCATCTTTTGATCATTTTTAACATACATTGGCTTAAAGTTGTTTTAATTTAGATCTTTAGGGAAATAATGTATGTATAGCTAATAACATTATAAATTAAAACAATGGCTAAGGAAAGCATTTTGTATTGCTCAACTATAAATGAGTGCCTGTTACCAAACACTGCTTTGGATTGCTAACCTGTTATATCTGTCACACTTTCAGAATACTGAAAGTAGACTCTCTTATGAAACTATGCAGACCACCCGTCCACATCATAAAAACTGCCTTCATGACTTATGGGAACTTTGTTTAAAGCAAACATAGAAGATCATCCCTTGACAAAGGCACATGACTGTGTAGTGGGGAGACGCTTGCCGTACCTTTTCTTAATATAGGATTTGAGGAAAACTTGCCCTCCTTTACTGGACTCAATGCTAGAACTTCAGTTGATCACATGTTGGAAGCAGCATCAGTCCCTAAAGCAACCCTCTCCCCCTCCCTGCACTAGTAGTTGATGTAATATTTCAGAAGCTCTGACTAACTGTAATCTCTAAATGCCTGTATGTTGTTTTGTATTTTTTTCTTTAGTTGTTTGTTTTGATGCCAAGATAAACTTTGATGACAATGCAGAATTTAGGCAAAAAGAAATATTTGCCATGGATGACAAGTCTGAAAATGAGCCTATAGAGAACGAAGCTGCCAAATATGATTTAAAATATATAGGACTGGATGGAAATATTGCTTGCTTTGGTAAGAACAAATAAATCCAAAAGGCATTTGAAGACAAATTCATACTTGTTCAGTGTATAGACTTTGTTTACATTCTGACATTCAATCCACCCTTGACAGTATTTCAGTCTATTTTGCTGAGGTTGTCTGTCCTTCCACAAGTTCTTGCAGGAATGAAACTGAAGTTATGTTGAAACTGTGATGAAGGCCACGGCAGCAGACAGGCAGGGCATGTGAGATGTCAGAGAGAAGACAGGCTAAGGGAGAGGCCTGTGGGGTTTCTACGTTCTGAATTTTTAAGCTGATGCAATTGATCTTTCCAGTAATTAAAACAAAACAAGAAAAGTCATCAAAATTTGATCATTAATTTTCAAAAATGAGACTCTGTTGCTCAGAAGGCACTGCAAAAGTGTGTGTGTAAAAACATGATATTCCCATTTATGAATTGAGCTCCATTTCTCTTTTAAGAACAGCTGCTGAAGAAGCTGCTTGGTTGTTAAAAGGAAAATACCAGTTTCTTATTTTCCTCAAGTTTCTGTAGAACAGAAATTACTCTTGTGTTTAGAAGTGAGCAGTAGAAAAGTCATCTATGCTCTAATAATTTTCATTTTGTACAAATTCTTTTAGCCAGTACAGCATTTTATTATGAATCTAATTTAGCTTGGTGAAATGACTAGTTTTAGAAAATGCCCGGTATTTACATTGCTTTGATGTATACTCTAACCACAAATCTAGGAGATACTGATAATATGTTGCAGTTGATTCAGTAAGTGACAGTGAGATTTTAATCTCAATTTAAAAAAAAAAAAAACCCAAACCAAAAAAACCTCAAACAATAATTGGCAACACTACAGTATTTTTTTTTTTTTTAGTATTAGATATTGCTGTTGAATTACAGGTGACACAGAAGCCTTACTTTGTCCAGCAGGAGCAGCTTACTGGGGACAAATAATTCACATCTACTTTTCCTAGCTTAGAGGATGTTCGTGCCCATGGGAATGCTTCTAGACTGGTGCAAACACAAAATAAAAGGCAGTTTCAGTAGCATCTGATATCTTCCCCAAAATTTAGTCATCTGTTTTACAGTAATACAAAGCATCATCTACTGCTATCAGAATGATGGGAGGGGAGCTTAAGGAGTCAATTTGCCCTTCACGTCTCGTGATGTGATCACTATTCCCAGAGTTTTTGTGTGTGTCTTTTTTTTTAAATCAGAAGTTTTTGCATTTCCACAATTACCATTCCAGTATTCATATACGCTTAAGGGAAGGTGCACATCTAAGTCCTAAAATTGATACAATCATAAAGAAATCTAAATGGTGTGTATGGACCAGATTTTGAATTATTTGCTGCGCTGAATATCCTTGAATAGATACTGAGCTATTTAGAAATAAATATTTATGTAACGTTTTGAACAATGTTACGTGGTTGTGCTGATACTTTTCACAAATCTTGTATACTTTTATGTGAAATATAAACACTTGATGTTTACAATTACAGTCAATGGAGCTGGGCTTGCAATGGCAACATGTGATATAATATCCTTGAACGGTGGAAAGCCAGCCAACTTCTTGGATCTCGGTGGAGGTGTGAAAGAAGCACAAGTATATCAAGCATTCAAGCTGCTGACTGCTGATCCAAAGGTAAAAAAGTTGGTTTGGGACCAGAAGCTTCCCCATGCAGCAATAGAGCTGTGTTATAGGACTGTGAATAGTATGCTGAAAAATACAGATAATGGTGTGAACACTGAGGATGAGTTACTAAAGGGGCAATCTGGGAGGAAATTATTTCACTGTGAGCCACTGGACTGACTTTTCAGTTCCTGACCCACACTCAAGTTTGCTGGTCAGTCTTGAATGGGTATTTTCTCAAGGCATTTCAACACAGAAATGCAGATGTTAGCAAATAGCTAATTCTAAAGACTGATTTGTACTCTTTTAAGCTTGAGGTTTCTAAAATATCTGATTCTGCGCTGCAGGATAGTCTCTGTTTAATTAACATTCCCAGGCTGGAATTGTAGCCTGGTATGTTCTAACGCTTCCTTTGTAGGTGGAGGTGCCGTTGCTCTTTTCTTTTTGAACAACAGGAGAAGACATTAGTCTGTCTGTATTGAGTAGAAGTTATTTCTAGAGATGCATGTTAGCATGCTGAGGTCATTGGTCCCCTTCGCAGACAGAAGTAGAATATCTACTGAGAGAATATTGATCAGACATAGGCATTGGAGCAGTGCCAGCTGACCATCCCTGCCAACGCAGAGTTATGCTTTTGTGTGTAGCCAGAACTTATTGCTGTAGTTTGGTTTTTTTTTTTTTTTTAACTAATGAAAATCTGTCGAAGGTCTTTGATCATCTTTTCCATCTCCTGCACCTAAGCATCTTTGCTGAAGTCCCAATTTCAACATCTTGCTTCTCTTTGTGGATCTGGCTTTATCTGCTTTATCTCTCTTTTTCTGTGCTTCCATCCATTTTCCTCATGTTCATTGTGTCTGTGATGATAGCTCTTCTAAATACCACCTTCCAGTGGAAATTGCATCGCTGTAATTTTATACCCCATGCAGCAGTAAGTGACAAAATGTTGTGACTTTTCAAATAGAGGTGGATATTGTTTGGAGCAAAATTTCAAGGCAAAATCAGGAAGAAAATTTACAGTACAGAATAAGCACAGCTCGACTTCATATTGTAAGCTCTTTGCAGTTGTAACTCTCCTTGCATGTTTTTAAGGCACATAGTACCTTGATGGCTCAACTGTGCTAGGGAGAGTCATCTGCAATATTTAGAACATACTTCTTGGATCTTTTTGCACTCCCGTAGACCTGGGTCGTGCTGACCTTTTGTTTGTAGAGCTCTAGGTTTATGTTATTCCCAAGACCCACAGGAAGAGAACTGGTTGTCTCCTACTTACTGACCTGATAAGCTTCAAGTCATTAACATGCCTAAAAGAACACAGACCTGGAGAAGTAGAGAAGCAAGATACCTTGCCTGGGGCAGAAGGGAGGCAGGATGGGACTTGAGGTTCATGCTAGAAAACCTGATAGTTTCCTTCATTGTCTGATGCTAGTAGACACTGTAATGCTTGTCTTCATTTGTGGGAATTTTAGCTATTCTCAGGACATTACACGAAGATTTGTTTGTGAGTGTTTGAGCTGTTCTGCAGTGCGTGCTTCGTATGATGATAAAGGTTTGGCTGAGATGTAATTTAGTTCTGAAACTTGTGTTAGTGGTGGAGAAGCAGGTGCAGTAAAGTCTTAGATACACAACTTAGCAGATGATTATCACTATGCTAAATAGGTTCTTCTGTCTGCTACAGCACAAAGAGCAGGTATTAATTTTGGTGGTGAAACTTACTGAGTTTAAACAATTTTAAAACAAAAAGGCATTTCAGTAGCTCTCAGCTATATATATCATCTGCATGCCCAACACTTGACTTGTAAATCTATCCTTCTTCTATTATATATTACTGCTTAACACTAGCTGCTTACCAGGGCTAGCGAAGCTATGCTAATTGAGACAGTGGGGCAAAGTAAAAGGTAGCATGGAAAGGACCTGAAGTAGGCAGTCAGACCTGAAATATGCTTGTGTCTATGCACAGCTGTAGCTGTGCCATTCCTGGCTTTGACTGGCTGAAGATGCAGAAGGCTTTAGCCTAAATGCAGCACAACTCATTCCTCATTAATTTGTTGCCTCCTCTCTTCCTTTTGAATGCCTTTTCTGATCTTTTCTCCAATCATAGGAAGAATCACAGAACAACTCCATTGCATTTCCCTTTTGTTCTCTTTATTGCACTCCGGGAAAGAAAAGGGAAGATGACTGCTTAGAGTCCCGCTAGACTCTCTAATTTGGTATGGTGCAGGGGAGAGAGGGTGCTTCTGAAAGCTGTCTGCTTCAGGGAACATAGTCCATAGCAAACTTGGATGCACGTATGTAAGTGACAGCATTGTTGGCCACAGACATTGTGTTTTTATTGAGATTTAATGCTGTCGCCCATTTTTAAGTTATTGACATTAGTTCTTTTGAGCCTAGCCCTGCACATGACCAGTCATACCACAGCTCTTATCCCTGAGAGGCTTGCCAGGTTTAAGTGAGTCACTTCTGTACTTTTTCTTGTCAGCCCTTTCAATTTGACTGATTTTGCCTTTATTTTACATCATTGTGACCATCAGCAATACTGTTTCAGTTCTTTATGACATGAAGTGAAAAACTTCTCTTAACAGTAACTGATGAAGAATATGTATGAGATTGAATTAGGATTAGGGAAGATATGCTGATATCCCGGTACATAATAGGAGACTGTAGCAGCCCTGGAAGTTATATCAGCCTAACATCAAAGCCCTTGTTTTTCTTACTGCTCTGCAGGTGAATATTAATATAAGTTTACTAGTTATTAAAAAAATAAACATTTCATGTTTTATTTCATTCTGTTCAGAAAAGACAGTAAATGTCTGGTTTTTCCTCTCCTCATACACCATGTCTATTAGCTTACTAATATACAGTAAGATAATTGAATGAAGCCTCTCTTTTCTTAACTAGTAGTAGGCTTTCAATCCCAAGAGTCATTGTGGCTAATCCAGCAGTCACAGTTTGTATCTGGTCAGTCATTTCCCTGTAACTTAACCTGATTCCCACCTTGTTTGAGAAGATAAAAATTTGCTCCTGGGAACTTGAGGGGCAATTAATTGTTGTAAATGTCTCCAAACAACATTGAGCCTCTGAGGAATGACTAAACAAAAAAAAAGTCTGCAGGGCTGTAATATGGAGAAGCACTGTCTTCTAGCTGCACTGAAATATGGCACTGGCAGCGTTAAGGACATTGCAAGAGAAGAAATCTTCCAGAAGGAAATGTTCAATTGCACTTTGAAATAGATCTCTTTCCCGCTCTTTAGTTGTCTTTAAAATGTCTATTTTGTATTAAAGCAAAAAAATACAGGTATGCCATGATTTGATTTAGTGTAGCTGTGGATATTGTTTTTGAGAAAAATGAAGATCTTGGCTGGTTTGCTGCTGGTTTAAGCTGGCTGTTATCAGTGTCTCTGATTCTTTTTTTTTTTTAAAAAAAAAAAAAGTAAAAAAGTTTTTTGTGGGTGGTTTTTTTTTGTTGTTGCAAAAGGTTACCCACTAGCTTTTGGATGGAAATGCTGTCTCTGGAGTCAGTGACTCTTTTGTACTCTGCTGGTCTTGTTTGCAGTCTGCCATATCCAATACTTCCTAGGTCAGACAGGTCATTGCAATGGTTCTGAATTGCTTTCTTTATCTAAATTCTGGACTTTTTTTTTTTTTTTAAATTCCTTCCTGCCTGTCTTGTTCTATGAGTTTGTGCCGCGCATCTGCTTTGGCAGAAAATGAACCGTCTTCCCTCTTTTCAGGTAGTAACAGGAAAGGGGATGATGGCTCAATTCTGGGTGTTCGAGCTGCTGGGAGGCACTGCAGGAACTTCATTGCTCCGCTTTGTCCCACAGTCAAGTAGAAGAGGTTGTTTCCTTCAGTATTTCAGAGGTTCTGAGTGATGCCTGGCTCTCCCCTGCATGTATGAAGTGCTGTTTCAGCCATCCTCACTGAAGTCCTCATCCTTGAGTACTCTCACATCCTTACCAAGCTCAATAGGTGCTCGTTTTTATTCATGCTGAAGACCTGGACTGTTACATTTACCATATGACTGTTTGTAGGATTCAACAAAGTTTTGGAAAGGCTAAAGCTGAAAAAAAACAGTCTTGTCAATAAATCTACTGTCCCGGGCACTGAAGCTTGGTTGCCATCTCAGCTGTCTGCTTTGGCCTGGAGTCATTCCACATATCTGACTGTCCTAAATTCCTGCAGGTTTTTCTCTCAGCTTTTTTATACACATTGCAGAGGGAGTCAACATCAAGTTTAAGGTGTCGGGCTGGCTGAATCCTGTTTTTGAAGACCCTAGTGAGTATGAGAGCCCATAATGACTGGGCTCTTGGTGAGTTGTATTTAGTGACTACAATAAGGCAAAGGCCAGAAGCATCTTACCGACAACCTGAAGCAAGTCACATCCTCTACCTTTTTCTCCCATGCTGTCTTGATAGAATAAAAATAATACTGTATAGGTTACTGGTATAGGAGAGTTGCCCATTAATGCTGACATAAATGCTATGTGTACTTGAGATGTGACCCAGATGCAGGACTACATAGTGTTTCCTCAGGCTTTTGGCTATGCACCGTCCCTTTCCCTTGTTCTGTCTCCCTAGCAGGAGCTGAAATACAAAAATATGAGTGAAGCAAACTAAGCTGTAAGCTGTTTTGCCATTGAATGGCTCTAGTCCTGAACTTAACAGTTGAATCCTAATAGAAAGTAACGCTGAAATTCGGGTGGTTAAAGGCCAAAATTGTTTGTTGTTCTTGTTCTCCTTTTCCCCCTAAAGCTCCTTTGACAATCTTTTCTGAAGCCTGGCATTGATGATACAACTAAAGACTTACCAAATCAATTGATGTTAACAAGTGTTTGCTTGTCATATAAGCAAAATACTATTGACAGATCGACAAACATCTCTCTGGAAAAAATATTCCATATTGACATCTGTTAACTCATATCCAGGGAATAATTAATATCAAACACACACAAAACTTAATTTATTTTTTTTCTTTAGCTATTCTTTAGTCCAAATTCAAATTATTGTTTTACTGATATGGAACAGGCATTCTTATTCCTGTCACTTTGCTTCGCCTGTTTGCTTATGTCAGATGCATCTCTCTGTCCACCTCAGTGATGGGAAGAGTAATGGCACTGATGTGTCTTGCCATTAAGTTGCGTGTGAAGCAGAGGTCTTGGGGCTTTTATTTTCCAGGCATCTTGGAGAGTGAACAGAATTCTGAAAGAGGTATCATTAAATCATAATTTTGCAATTCACTTATTTTCCAGCTATGCTTGGTGTGAAAGTAATACAGTTTATCCATCCTTATTATATAAGACTTTTTTATCTCTGGTTTATCCTTTTGGCTTGGGGGATTTTTAGTATTAGTTTTCTTAACATTGCAGTCTGTTATGTGGCAACAGAAGGGATAACATTATACTAAGAGGAAAGATTTGGGATATTCTTTTCTCAGATTTCAGAAATAAAAATAAGGTTGCCTCGTATAATTTATTTGGTCTTTATTTTGGGTGAGTTAATGCAGAATTGGGTGAGCTAGTTCAGTTAAGACAATTCAGAAAGTCTGCAAACATTCAGGCAGTTTAGAATGTGGTAACTATATCAGTGTGTTACTCTACTGTTTGCTCTCACTCTGCTGCTTTAAACAAGGACCTGCTCCCAGCTTTAGGAGAAAAGGCTCTTTTGAGTACGATTTCTAACTAGGCTTGACTATATAGCTGAGGGTTTTGTCCTGGAAGTTGTGCAAAAATCTGTCTTAGTCAGTGAGTCTGTGCCTAGTGTTTGACTGTTGGGTTACAAGCCTGAGCCAAAAAGAGGTTTTGGCAGATAAGCTTCTTAGGAGTTGCCAGGTGCCTATTCTATTTCCAACCAATTATTCCCTGCATCCTGCCCACTGAGGCATCATTTCAAACAGTATAGGAGAAAAGAGAGTGGAAGAAGAAGGAGGGGAATGTTGTCACATGGCGTTGCTGATCCAGGATTGGGCACTGAGACATTATAATCACATCAAATAAAAATAAAAATAATGTCGGCAGCCAAGTTGTGAGTGCAGGCAGTTTGCACAGCTGTTTAATGTGATCTGCAGTATTAGTCATGCCAATCAGTCAAGACTATCAAGTCTGTCTTGACTAAGAGGAAGAGTTGCAGCTTGAACATCAAAGGCAACATCCAGAAACAAAGAACCAACTCATTTGATTTTCTTCTAGGGCTGCCTTTGCCCGTTCATGAGAATGGTTATTATTGCTGTTAGTCCTGGAAGTTTTGTGTAGAGTGAGAGGAGGGTGCTTTGGAGAGTGGGAAGGGGACTATTAAGCTTTAAAAGTCATAAATAAAAAATAGTGTGTAGAGGTTTTAAAAAATATAAAAAATAAAATGGCCACACTTGCTGGGATAGTGAGCCTTATCCCAGGTAAAGCGTAGGCTGGTTGTGAATAGTTTGTCATAAGTTTTCTACATTTAACTGACTGTCAGTAGTGGATTTCTTAGTGTTACAATTATTAAATCAGTAGGATCAGATAATCTTCTCTATCACACATGCAGCCTATGTCTGTGTGTGTATAATGTTGAAGAAAAAAATGAAATATAAGTAGCGTTCAGTTATGGACATATAATAGAGTGTTAGCACTGGATTTGTTTGAATTGTCAGATTGCATGTCAGTTCAGATAATGCAGAGGAGCCCTATTCTTACATAGTCATTAGAAATCTTTTTGCTTTCTCATTCAAATATCATGCACCCTTTACACACTTCATTACACAGCTCTTCTTTACACAGCATGAAAAGTCTTTATGCCTTCTGTGTTCTTCTGATTGGACCAAGAGGGTGAAGCATCATATACTGTTTTGAGTACTCTAAAAGCTGTAGCTGAAGAGTTATTGTAGTGAAAAATATCTGTGTGTTATAGTATACTGTTCCACGAGTGCTAACTGCTAGTCCAGTGTTCACACCTCAGCATAGCCCTTTATAGCTCCAGCTGGGTATCTGAAAATGGTGGCACCTGAATTTAGTGGATGCTTTTGAAAGTTCAGGCTTTGACTACTCTGTGTGAACTGTGGGTTATAATACTCATCTACCATAGATGACTGCTCTCAACACTGATCAAAAATTATATAGTCCGTTAAAGAAATTAAGTGCTATGGAAATGATAAAAGCTATCACTGTTCCTTTACGGCTTATTACAGAGCCCTGTCCTACTGGCAGTTTTGTACTCAGCATTGTTTTTGTAGAAGTGAAATACTAAATTTTAAGAAAGTAAGTCATAATCAATAAACCTGTTGGTTTTGTGTTGCAATTTTGACATTTGTGTAAGATGATGTGTAATCAATCATTGAAGTATAGCACATAGGTTTTGGAAGCTGGATCTTACTATGTCATCTTAATATTTGTAGGGAGCCCCTTTTGCCTTGGAGGTCTGTAGACATGTAGGGAGAGACCATCTTTTCTCTTACTTAAAATATACAAAAGACTCAAGGGTTGAAAGAGAAACCAGACACAAAAAGGTGAAGGAAACCTTCAGTTAACCTCGGTAATCTGCTCAGTGTTGCAGGTCAGTGTCTTCCTCAGTAAGGCAAGAAGTAGTAAAGTTTAAATGCAGCAAAGAAATTTAGGTTAGCTGTTCTGAAAATTGTCCAGCAGAAAAGGTAGTTGAGTCCTACAGCAGTTTATTTTAGGAACTTGTAGGCTATCCAGCACCGCAAGTTTTTAGGAACTAGCTAAACAAAAATTTATCCAGGGTGTTTCAGGAAGAGTTGATCCTGCCTTAGGGCCAATGACTGGACTGGAGGTTTCTTTTCCTCTTTCAGAGAACAGCCCTAAACCTAAAGCTGTGATTAGTAATTTTATATGGGCAATAATGCTTTGGCTTTTGAAGGTTGTCGAAGTTTAAGATTACTGTCGTAGGATGACAGTTTGTAGAGGTAGAAAAGACCTATTAGAGCACAGGAACATCTTGTAGAGCTGGGAGAAGTTGACAAAGGCATATTGTATTTTCTGCCTCAGAAATTTGTACAAATACTTTGCCTTTAACCAAGGGTATTGGAGCAGCTCATAGTTCTCTTATAGATACTGTAGGATTTGAGTTTATAGGAGTAATTTAGAAGTTTCCCCACATTTTTATTAGCGCTGTATTGGTGAGAAAATACAGAGTAATAGAACTTTAACAAGGATTTCTTCTAATGTGTCTCTGCAGTTTTGCATGAATTAATGTGAAATGACTAGTCATCTTTTAGAGCACTTTAAGTATTGAAAAGACATTCTTTCATTTCATTAAAGCATTTTTAGAGACTGATAGCATATTGCCAATATTTATGAAAATGTGAGGACAATTATGCATTTAAAATGCATAATTGAATTGTCTTGATTTATAATCAAGAGTAATGTATTTTTCAAGAGCATGTGTAGTATTGAGTCCTAAGTAATTGATATGTAAATATACTTTAACATGAATCTGCCATTATTTATAGGCACTGACAAGTTGAATGCCTTTTGGCATTTTAATGTTGGCTATAATGAATCATAAAAACTGGATATGAAAATAAACTTACTAAGAAAGAGGAAAAGTTGCAGAGATTTAGTAATCGCCTCCTTCGTGGCGGAATAAGGAAAAATCACAAATATTTCCTTAGAAGGTAAATGCTGAAAAATTTGTGGAAGAACCACAATAAAAATTGAGCTGTTAGGTTTGGATGGAATTTGAAATGTTTGTGTGCCAGTTACCCTCTCTGTAGTGCTATCCCTTCTAAAATAGGGACAGAAAAGCAGACATTTCCATTTCTTCAGAAGAGAATCTGCCCCATCCTCTTGAGATAGCTGCTGTGTGGTCAAGGCTTGTTGCATTTTCCTGCTTGTTTGGAGGTACATTTGATTAACGATCAAAGCGATAAAGGATTTTTTGATTGGCTTCTTTGTTCATTAGTGCTTGGGACTGGAGAACCTGGACTTTTCCGAGGTATCCACTGATGAGCCAGTATGGCTGAGCCTGTGGTGGGAAGTGTTTAAGAGAACTACATGGTAATGGTTATGGGATAGTACATGTCATAGAGTGATATCACTATTTCAGTGATAAACCAGGGCCTAAAATGAAGAGCAACAGATACAGGCAGTAAATCTCCATCTTGAAAACCTTGCCAGCATCACCTCTAACTGCCAAATGCCTGATGTCGTATCCAGCGTGAGCAATATAATGTGCAGTTATGTTTGTGTGTCTTAGTATTGCCTAGTAAAAGGAAATGCCATGCATAATACATCAGAAAAGTGTTTAGTCCTTTACTGTACTTTACAAATTGATTAAATTTTGAAAATTTATATGACTCATTTCACAATTTGTGAGGATAAAAAGGGAAGATATTTTAGGAATCTCAATTTGGTAATTCATCTTGGTGAGATGAGTAATTTATTGTGAATCTATTTATAAATCATCTCTGTAGCATTCTTACAGGCAAATGAAAGACAAGTCATTTGACAATATAGGTAGGAAATAGTATATTAAAAGAAAAGTTGTAGGTGTCCTTACTTAAACACTTCTCTAGAGAAAATCACATTTTAATACTCATTATTTTTAAGTAGTCTGAGGTGTTATGGCTGTCTAGGAAAGTGTTTGTTCTTTCCATCAAAATGAAGAAATTTAATCACCTTGCCTCCATCTGTTCTTGATAGATACAGGCCTAGATGATGAACTGTATATTTCAAGTAGGTGCTTTTAGCCATTTGTACTGGGTTCTCTTCCTCTGACAGTGAAATCAATATCAACTGTTTTTACTTATAATTTCAGAAGCACCCTTGATGGATGGAGCACAAGTAGATAGAGCATAGGTTAGTTGAAAAATAAGACTTAATTTGGGGAAAAAAACCTGGTGAAACCTGACAAAATTAATGAGTGTTTTCCCATCATAATTTTTTTTTTTAAAGACAGAAGAATAAAGGACCTGATCTTGCTAAGATTTTTAGTGTAAAGAGATGTCTAACTTTAAAAAAAAAAAAAAAAAAAAAAAGGTATAGGGGATGTGAAGTAGTTTTTTAAAATGAGCTTTTTGTCTTTAAGCTGAAAAAGTGACCTAATGCTGCGATGTCAGTTTCAGTGATGTGGTTATTGGGGAAGAGGGGAGAATTGCATGAATAAATACAGATGTTGCACTTGTCTCTGCTGTGACACTTGTGCTCTGGTTTGCCTCCTAATACAGGAAGTAGATTATGATAGGTGATCTTGTTCTAACCTATTATTATGAATCCCATATGCCATCTGAAGTGACTGGCGCGGTGATGTGATCAAGAATAATGTGCAAGTCTGGCAAATATGTAGCTTTTAAATTCATTGGCATCTTTTTAAGAAAAAGATCTGTTAGAACATCTACCCATTTCTATGGAAATGGGGTTTTGAGGTGCAATGTATCTTGTGATATTTTCTGTATTCCACTGTATATGCCTTTTTTCTTTTTTTTCCCCCCCCCCTCCCCATTTTTTTTAGTGTTGTGGTGGGGAATGTACTTTTCTATAGTATGTAAACTTGGTTTTTGGAGCAGGATATGATCTGTCTTCCCAGTCAGAAGAATGTATTTAATTTATATTTGAATAAGAAGAATATTCCTTGGCCTGTGTTCATCCATTCATTTGCATAGCTGAGCACAGAATGATGAAAAAGCTTTGGAAGAGACAAAAATTATTTGAAATATGGCTTAATGAAGGAGGGAAAAGCTATTTCTTTCCCATGAATCTCTGTTTTGTTTCAGGTAGGACTGAATTATTTCACAACTTCATTATTCATGCTCCAATTCAACAAGATATTCAAACCTGTTTCAAGTTTTAATATTTTATTATCTATTATTCTGAGTGGATGGGTAAAGCTGAAATAAATGAGCCTATTCACTTTTAAAGCTTGTCGTGTGCATAAGTACTTGGTAAATCAAGTCCACATCTACCACAAATGAGTAGTTCTTACTCTTGTTACTAGAGGTTTATTTTCATCATCTAATAGAACAACTATTTTTTTTATAGGAAGTTGAAAATTAGTCCTGTTTCTTAAAATATGTCATTTGTGTTGTACCCTTCAATATTTTGCCATACTATGCAGTCTTTAAAATCAGGTGTTTTCTTTGAAGTAGTTTGAAAAGTGGAGACCTTATCTCTTTTAGCGCTCTTACTTTTGATAGCAATCTGCAGAAAACATGAGTTATTCCATCTCCTAGTGCCCAATTCTTTTATGAATGTAGTCTGGGGGGGGTGGAGGAATAGGAGGAATATTTCAAACAGGCTCTGTGGGCATCTAACCACGCTTCCTTCAGTTGCACAGAGGTTCAACTCGATTTTGATGGCTCCAATATTCGTGTTACCAACTGTGAGTGGGGAATAGTGGTGTGTAGAGTCTGTGTAAAGCAGTGTGAGGGTGTAAAGGACGTGGTCCATAGAAATAACCACATCAGTCAAAAGTTGGGCAAAACTTGGGGACTCTGTCTGTGAATGTATTGGATTTTGTGGTTATCTTCATAGACTCGATGATCCTCATGGGTCCCTTCTAACTCGAGATGTTCTATGATTCTATGAATCTAACTATCCTTGAGAAAAAAACACATTATTATGTGCTGTTTATATCAGGTACAGTAAACACATCTTGTTCACTCGATCTTTCAGTGACTTTGGCTTGATATATAGCCCTGAGCTTAATTAACTTTTTGAATTTTCTTTAGGGTTCTAGCTAATACCTTTGGGGAGGGAAATAGTTTCCCTGTGGATTTTTTCTGTTGGTTTGTATTTTAAACTTAATCCTAAAAAAAAATCCACATCTGTTTGTTTTGCACTCCCAAACACCATAGTAGATTCTGCCTAACCCTGGTGAACAGAAAACTGGAAATGTTCACTCCCCTGTATTTCCCTTTCTTTTGTAACAACTCGGAGGATGTTACTTCTCTTTATTCAACAGAACCCAGCCTTCGTTTGCTATGTGGGTACCTTCTAAAGCACTGGACAGGAAAATAATCTTAAATACCTGTATTTAAGAAACGCATTTCCTCTCCATTATTAAAATGTCAATATGGATTCCTTTCTAAAATGTGGACAGAAAGTCTAGTGAAAACTGAAATGAATAATTCAACCTTCTGCCAACAAGGATTGATTCGTTCCTACAAATCTATAAGCAAAATTAGATATTCTTTTTTTAATTGCATAAAGTGCACTTACAAATTAGCTGGAAAAGGTTATGTACCTCATTCTGGTACTGGTATTTCTCATTGAATTACAGGAGAGTTACCTCTGGTGCTGAATGCCCAGGGAAGGGATTGCATATGGGAGAAGGCAGCAGATAGCCATGGGGGCTCGAAGCTACAAACGGGGCTACTGCTGTCTTCCGCATAGATTACAAAGCTTGGATCCTATATAGGCTCTGCTTGTCAAGAGAAAAGTGGGTCCCAATTCCCAAGCATTTTCCCATGTCTCTACTGTAAAGCAGAATAGAAATCGTAAGCTTTTTTTTTTTTTTGCAATGGTAGTACCTACATGGTAACGGAAACTGTCATTTTAACTGAAGGGTTTTAATTGAAAATCTGAGATTTTTTTTTTTTAATGGAAACTGTTGATTTTTCTTTGGGTTGGTGGAAGACCGCCCATTTTTTCAAGGGAGGAGGTCTGACTTAATGAAAAAAGCTGAAAACTTAGGTTTTAATCGTGGCTTTTTTTTTTTAATGGAAAAATGTTCAACCCTTTTGAGCCAAATGGCTTTGAAAATTCCAGCTAAAAGAAAATAAGTGCATGTTTGTCGAAAGACAGGTGGATAATGTCTGACCAAATAGATTTTATTGACATTCCCAAAATTATTCAGAGGTTTTTAGAAGAGAAAACCAAAAATTTTTAAGAAGATTTTTTCAAGCAATTAGAAGAGTTAATCAAGAATAAGGTAGCCTTACTTGTTGCAAATTGTTATATAATTTGTTATGTTTGGTGGAGTGGAGCAGGTACTGTACTATTTCAGATATTCCAAATGAAAAAAATCCTGTTTATGCAACACCATTTTCACCTTGAATGTTCTGCTATGGCTTAAAAATATCTTTTTCTATTCTTTTTGATTTATATACACATTTTACTCATCAAATAAGTAGGTGGAAAGGCAAACTAGATTTTTTTCTTAATTTTATGCATGTAGTTTGCTACAGTGAAGTGTAAATGGCAGTGTGTATGTGTGAGTATCTGCATATATATGTATGATTGCTGCTCTTACGCAAGTTGTGTGCACGTTTGCACAACCTTTTTTATATGCAGTGTTGGATGTTGCTGTACTTTAGAAACCATTTATAATTATTTAAGGGTAAGCCTGAGCAAGTAAAAGAGCTGCAGAGCACCAGATGTGCATTCCCCGCGAGCGCGGGGGAGAAGGAGCGCTCTGTTGCTGCTAGCAAGCTGCTCGATGCAGAGGAGCAGCCAGCTGAAGTTGTGATGGCAGAGCACTGCCTCCCTCCGACCAAGAACCTCTGAAGTGCCTCAGAGTAAGCAACACAGCAATCCGGCCACCAGTGCCATAAAATTGCCGTTCTGAGTGGATGACATTTGGGCTGACCATGTAAGCCAGTATTCACTTTACCAGAAAAGGGAATGAAACCTCTGTTGTGCCAGCTTGGCCAGATTGAGCTGTATTTACAGACAGGCTCCGGCTGAGAAGGTCGTTAAGCAAAAGTTAACATGAAGCTCTGTCCTGTGACAGAGTAACGCCAACTTCGTGATTAAAGCGGAAGCCTTCGTGTAAACTGTGGACGGCTCTTGTGCATGGTAGATTTGGAATTAATAGTGATAATAGGGGAAAAGAGTAAAAGCATCTCATTAAGAAAATAGATTACATGCATGCTTATGTAGTGTAGACAAGATTAAAACTTTTTCTTAACTAAATCTTGATTAAGTCAACCTGCCAGAATACTGTTATAGGGCTGTAACTGGCAAAAAAAGAATCAATTATTGGGTAGAAATGAATGAATGTGTAGAGTCAATATTTTATAGTAGGTGGTGAAAGTTGAATGCCTGATGCCCAGTAAATCATTTGATTTAAAGATTTGGGACTGCAGTGCTTGACTTCTCATTGAAGAAATATAAAAGAACAAATTACTATCTGCTGGTAAGTCACAGAAACCTTATCAGAATTGTTTAGTTCCTGCTGCTCCCTGGAGGTTTTCCTGTTCAACCACTGATTGAGTATGTGCTCTCTGAATTGTGAAGGATTTGCCTTTAATCAAAACTTTCATGGGGCTATATACAGTTGTTTTGGGTTTTTTGTGTGTATTACTTAGACAGAATCTCAAATACGTTTTTGTTTTCACTTAGTCATACAAACTATGGAAATAATTGAACTGAAAAGATAAAATAAAAATAATTTAAGCAAAGGTAGTGCCTACATTTCAGTAAAATTCACTTATCTCCCTTAATAATACTAAAAGTCTGTTGCACTTCTGTGAGAAAAGCAGATGGGTTCAGCCTTCCCCCCGCCAGTGGAACAGATTTGCCCGTGCTGACCACTGCAGTTTTAGGCTTTTTATCAAAGAACTTCCTTCCTCCACTTGTAGTATCAGCAGTCAGCTCTGTCATTCCCTTCTGTCAAGGAATCGGGTCTGTGGCAGTTTTAGTGTATCAAAGATAGTACTCCATGGTTGCACCCTCCTTCCCTCCATTTGCACCCGCACTCATCCAACACCGCGGTGAACAAGCTCAATGAGCTACACTGGGAGAAGGCTAAGCCTGTAAAAACAGAAATAGATTGGCTGCCTGAACTGGCTCATTTCTAGGTCAGATGAGTAGTTCCTGGAGGATGGTGCTGGTCTAGATGAGCTTCAGTCCTTCAAGCCTACCATTGGTCCCTTGTTCATGCCAGACTCTAGTGTTCTTTCTTGTTCTGCACGATGCTTCCATCTTCGGATGCTCCTATTGAGTTCAGTGAAACTGCTTTCTGGTCATATGTTGTTCAGCATAATCTTCTCCAAAAGGAATCTAGTCCATTAAGGAAAATTAATCATTTGGTATTGTTGACGGGGGTGATGATTTATATACAAAAATCATCTAGTGTTAAGCTGCCCAGCAAAAAAAAAAAAACAACCAAAATTATGCAGCCATTGCTGGCCTGTGACTAGATTTGAGCTCTGATTAGAACAGACTTCCTTTCTTCATTTCATAAATCACAGGTAGTCTGAGTACTGGGAGTTTTGACTCAGATCCAAGGAAAAAATGAATTTTTTGTGTGTGAATGTATTTACATATTTAATGTCCTCAGAAAAACAGAATTAAGCGTTAAATCTAGAGAGAGATTTTCTGCAGTTCACTCTGATTAGTGATCAAATGTGCTGTACTCTTCTATCCTTCGTTTGACACTTGACTTGATATTTCATTTATTTGTTAGTCTTGCTGAGTTGAGTGTGTTTTACCGTAGAGCACTCAGTAATGCTCACAATCAAGAGCTAGTCACCAAACCTGCATTATTCGTAGTTTACCTTTAAAAACCAAAGGAGCAACTTTGACACAAATTTGATCACAATAGAAACTAGTATTAGTGACATGCTGGTATTAGTGCTGCTGTTCTGTACGATGAGAGGTCTTTTCTTTGTATTGAGTTGAACAATACCAATACGAGATTGTCCCAGCAAGCCATGAAGAGCAACTCCACTGTTGAATTCTCAGGTGCAGCATTTTGGAACATAAATCAAACCTTGTCTAATTGTAGTGCCAACTTACTGGTCAAAATCTTAGCCCTGGTGTTGAATTTAATTACACAGTAGATAAAGAGCATGAAGTACTTTCACGTTATTTAGGAAATCATGGTCATGACTACTAAATAGCTTGTATTATTCCCTGAACTTGGTACAGGGCTAATTGTTTATCTCTCACAAAGTCCCTCATTTTCCCACTTCTTACAGTCAGTGGTGCTGTAAGACCCCAAGAGAAGTCACAATACCGCTCTCAGCAGAGGAGGATGATATTCATCAGAAATAAGGGGAACTCGGAATTGAGCTAAAAGTGCTGTGAAGGTGTTTTGTGGTTTTTTTTTTTCCTCTCGAGAAGGAAAACTTCCTAGTGAAAATGATTGCATTATCTCAGTTCCTTCTCTGTTTTTGATGTACTTCTATCAGCTGATTTGCTCCAAAATAAAATGCCTGAAATGAGTTACTATAATATAAAAGAAAATACTGTTTCGGTCTATTCTTCTTTCCCCAGCTGCATCATATGTACTAATGCAATTTTATGGTTGCTTTGGAGAACTGTATTTGCAGAAAGTGAGGAGTTGTTTTGGAAGTCAAATATTCCCCTCCCCTTGAACATTGGGGAGGAGGGGTTGGTTGGGGTTTTTTTAAAGGCATTTGTCAGGACAGAACAGCTCTAGAGGCTTTAAGTAAAGCACTGATTGCCCTGTCAGTCAGGGTGCTGAGGAACTGGGAACTTTACAGATTGATGCTTGACAGAATAATTAGAAAACTGCCACTTGAAGTAACCACTCTGGTGTTCCCTAAAGAAATGTGCCCGTGCCAAATGTGTGCTGTCCAAATCTAGAGGTTAAATGTTCACTAAGACAAAACATAGCATGTCACCAGAGAAAATTACTTCCAACATGCTGTGGAAGTGATGCTCCTCAAGCTCCTAAACAGTGACTACACAGTTTATTGAGCTTACCTGCTTTGATCTTGCTCGTGTATTCAAGAGCTTTTCAGCCCTGAACTGGGGATTTTAACTTAGTAATGCACTGAGGCGTTATCTAACATTTTAGATAACAGAGGGTCTTGAAGGGTTTAAGGCAAAAGCACTTGAAGCTATAACAATGTTTTTCCAATTCTGGAAAGGTTTTACAGAAATTCTCCAAGTGTTTTTGAGTACCTTTCACTAAAGTAAATGGTGTCACAAGCTTCTTTCTTAATCCTTAGCCCATAAGGAAACCTGGATGTATTTTGCTGTTTTGGGTTGGTTTGGAGCTTGCTCTGAGGGGCACAGGGCAGAGGCTGTGACATTTGCGTGGTTTGGTTTTCATTTATGTTAGTGTTACATTGTTTGCATGGGGGCTGGCTTATCACAGAAATGGGATTTGTGCTGAGAAAGGTTGCTCTTAGTTTGTTGGAGTCAGTTCTGGAATCTCAAACTGGAAAGATCGAAGGAAGGTCTCTCCAGGGAGGATTTTTTATGGTAGAAAGCTCTGTTCGTTCCTGGCAGTGGAGATGCAGGTCCCAGCTCTGCTCCTGTGGGGTTAGAAAGACCTGATGTTAAAGCAGTTTCTGCAGCTGAATCTGCATGCCCGTTGCTTCATAGTAGTGGGCCAGGAGCTGAAAAGTGATCAATGTTTGTTTTCAACTTAATAGTTCAACATGAAGATGTCAGATACAGTTTCTATATGGGACAGTTCTCTGGAATGAATGTAATAGGTTTATCTTACGCCAACCAGACTTGCATAGTTGTGTTGAGGTTTGTTTTATTTGCAGCTTGGAGTTTATTCTAGGTACAATGGGCTTTTTCAGAGTTTTTACCTAAACTGCTTATGGATTCTCCGATTAGTAAACACAAAGGATAATTTGAAATTTGAATTGGTGGCACATGTTTGCCTATTGATTTGGAGTATTATAGGAACATGTGCTTTATTTTGTCCCTCTGATGCTTAAGATGACTTCATACGTGAGAATGGTTTCCTGGTTGCTTGTTATCTGTAGGACTGAATCTTGAACCGTGCAATTCTCTTGACAGAGGAAAACTGCTTGAATAAGTTAGAATGAATGAGTTATGGACACTCGGGTTGCATTTCTCAATGTTCGCTCTGGAGCTGTTGAGACTGTATTTGCAATGGATCTGTCAATCAGAAGCAGAAGTGTCTTTTCTTTGAATGTTATAGATACTGAAGGTCAGTGCTTCTATGGATTTAACTGAGAATAATTTTCAATTTTTTTTTTTTCAGAATTATAGATGAAATTTCAAAACTGTCATAGGAAGAGAAAACATTTATTTCCATGAGCAGTCAAGGTCTGATTCTCCTCTCAGTGAAATATTTCTATTAGCCATAAATCTCCTGGTACTGGAGTGTTAGTGCTGTTTTGCATTAATCTAACTAAAATCACATCAGGTCCTCATTACCTGCTTAGTTCTTTCTTGTGCAGAGTGAATTAAACTGTTTTTTTTTTTTCCCCAGGTAGTGCATGTATGCAGTTAGGTACATGCGTGTATACAGAGTCTTAAGCAGTGTCCACATAACTGCGGGCACTTTGAAGCCAAATATTGCTTGCTGGCGTTTGGGAATGTGGGGTTTGTTTTCGTAAACTGTAAATTCCTCTTTGGTTATTTTCCAAATAGTATTTGTGTCTGTAATTTTATACAGCTTCAGTTTTCCAGAAGGAAACAGACTGTGGCAGGGACAATACAGCAGGGCCACCGAGAAGTTACTAAAACTGCCTCGCTGCCTTGGTGGAAGACTGGGGCTCCAGCCACCTTGCTTACACAACAGGGTTCCTATGGTCACAACAGCTCTGTAGCAGCCCTTCTTGGAAAATCTTAGCAGGAGGACAAAAGGAGGTGTCTCATACCTTTCAAGAACAACTGGAGTAATTTCATTCAGATCAGAA
>NW_009233915.1:108745-167082 GCF_000690835.1 Fulmarus glacialis | reverse complement strand
AATAGATGAGACAGCGATGATCTGGTTCTTCAGACTTAGGATCAAAGGCAGATAACTTGTTGAATGCAGGACTCCCCTCTTGCATAAGATGGGATGCTAAGACAGAATCCTTCCTTTGGGAGTGTGTCTGAGAGGTCCAAATTCTACTGGAGTTGGAAATTTTTGAGATACTGTTCTTTCTCAGCAACTGCCTGCCTGCAGAGTGAAGGGAAATGGTTTTTCCATACAGTACAGTGAAGCACTGACTGTCCACTGAGTAAAGGTAGTTGGTGCAGGCACAGATATAACAGACATTTCAGTACAGTTTGTTTGGTTTTTTTTACCCAAACTACCCTTCAGATTTCAAAATAATATGTAAACTGACTTTTCACTGACACAACTTTTCACGTGCTGCATCAGTGACAGAATTGTTTCTATAGAAACTGATTTCCTCAAAAGACCAACATCAAAAAGCCAAAACCAAATAAATGGCATGAAATAAAATGTGATGGTGCAGATGCTATATCTTTATGATTATTGTCACTCATGGGGGGAAATCCATGTAGGACATCCGTATCTCTGGCACCCATAAGAGATGTTGTCACTCCAAGCCCACAGCAGTGAAATCTTTAGAGGTTCCAACACCATCTCCTATTAATTTTTATTCTCTTTTTTTTCTATCATGCATACCAGTTTTCCATGTGTGTTCCATACATGTTTTTATCATAACAGTTTCAGGTAAACTTCCCTTATCTTGCTGCTATTCTCCAGTCCAGAGTTTAAGCTCTATCGTACCTTTCATACCCTGAGGTACAGTAAAAGTGTTCACTATTTTTTTTCTTGTTAATACTTTTTTGAAGGAGGTGGTGAATTTTGATTGCATTTGGTAAATACGTGAATAGGGAAAACTTTTCTTTCCTACCCTTTGAAATCATTCCCATGTAGGTTTTGATAAATTGGACCTGGCATAAATGCCTTCATTTTCTCCATCTATAAAACTTCTGTCTGAATAAATCAAAGAGAGCATCAAAAATAGTGGAGGCAGGGGGTGAAAGGGTTATAGGGAAATGTTGAAAAGTTATACTCCCTGGGAAGAGGGACATGCTGAGCATTTTGAAGTGTATAAAAGCTGTAAACATGAGGGAGGGAGTATAGTTATTTAATCTTAGTAAAACTGGAACTAAACATTTTTAAAAAACAAAGAGCAGTGAATATTATCAGAAAAATTCCTAACAGCAAGAGCTATAGTGTAAGACTTTGATCCTGAAATTAGCTTGGTATGTGCCCTTCCTAATGCAGGCGAGGAGTCTGCTGAGTAGGTTCTTCACTTACCCGGTCTGCATTTCTGTTCACAAAATCCAGCTAAAAGGCGCTAAAATAAAATGGAAGCCATATATCTGGAAAACTTTAAAAGGAAGTAGGCTGAAAAAGGAATATTTCATGGCCTGTCAAGAGAGTAACTGGAACTCCTCATAGGTATTTTTTTGTTTTTTTTAGTTAGTGATCCTGTTGCGTGCACAGAAGATGGCAGGTGGTAAGTGCTGTTTTTAGAGGCTGTGGCACAATTCCAGATTTGCATCTGGTAACGGGATCTGGCTTCAAATGTGTTCTCTCAGTAAGTCCAAACTCTTACAGGAATTATCTCTGCAGTTCCTCCCTCTTCCTCTGCGTCTTCATGCTTTCCCATATGGGTACCTGTATTCCAAACACCTTTTCATTCCTCCTTTACTGATTCACCTTTCAGCCCCTGCACTCTGGTTTGCACTTCTAAATACGGAGCTTTATCCACCTCCCTGGGAGGAAGTGGTGGCCATGTACATCTCCACAGTTCAACACCTCACTGGTGGAGGAAACAAGTATTACTCTGAAAGAGTAGTAAGGAAACGGGCATGGTGTCATTTAATGCCAAGATGTGTCTGGGTGGGGATTAACTGGCAATTGAGAACCAAATTTATTCACTACTTGGGGGGAAAAAGTCAGTGTCAAAGACCAAAGGGTCCCAAGATCAGGGTCCCAAAGTGGCTTCTAGAAGGTCACAGAGCTTGTCAGTCACTGGAGCAGACCCATGGCATAGACTTGCCCACGCTGTTTTCCTTTGACTCATTTTCAATATTACCTTTTTTAGAGTTAATATTTTGGATTTAATCTCTTTGTTTGTAGCTTTTATTGCAGAAAGGAAGAGATAAATTTCTGTCTATGCTTATTAATTTTCTATCATTTTTTTCCCGGTCAACGCACACCACATTTCTGCCTTATCTTAAAAGCAAGCTTTTTCAGTGCTGGAGTACATTTTCTAATTGAATACACCCAGTTGGCATTCTAATAGCTTGTCAATTTGCGCATGTTTGACAGCTAGCCCTGTTGCCTTCACAACTAATGCTAGTTGAGTGCCAATATAAATGAGTATGATAATAGTCTGATATTATGTCTAGTCTTTTTCTAAATGTAATGTCAACATTTTTCTGAATCTGTTGTGGTGTTTTCCTCAAAGAAAATGATTGAGAAATAATGAAATCTTGCTTTGTTTGTCATATCTGCAGATGCCAAACCCTACAAAGATTTTTTCTTTTTCTTTTGAACGTCAGAGAATTCAAATTGTGAATGCTTTGTAAAACAGGTCTTATTAGCCGGAGTATGACAATAGGAAAAGAGTGTAAAACGTGATGTCCATTTAAAAGAATGAGAGAAAGGGAAAGAAAAATGCAAAGAAAGGCTGCCCTTTAAATGGGCTGCCTAGATCAGGTATTGTCTAAATAGACACATTTGGATAATTGACCTTCGGAATGCATATAGATTAAATTTGATTGATGATGTCACTATTTGAATAAGGACTTTATTTTTTGCCATTTTTTCTGGTTGGTTCTGTTGGTATCCAGAGACAATTAAGTATGTACTTTACTATGTATTGTGACTTTCCAAAAGACTAAGAAATAGTTTGGAGGAAAGGTAATTTTTACATGCTGTACCACTTTGGTGTACAAAGGTACCTTCATGTGAACATTGAGTTCAACAGGCCCTGTAATAGTTTACGTTGCAGTACTGCATAGAAACCTGGGCTGAAATCAAGGTCACCATCTTACAGTAGAGCTCTTCCTTTCCTTAAGCAGTTTGATCTAAACAGGTAAATCATGAAAAGAAAAAGGTCTTTGGAGGCAACAAGGCTTTCCCAACAATCAGTGGCAGACCCTGTATTAGAAACCAGATTGTGTGGCCTTGAGTTGTGTAATGCCACATCCTCTAGTGTGATCTCCTGCTGCAGATGTCACTGGTGTTGAGTTGGGGGGGAAGTGCATGTGTATATATTTATATAGGTATCAAAGATCAATGACATATTCAGCAGAAGTATGGAGTACTCATAGTTCCTCCATGTTGTTTTTCCTGCAGCAGAAAGAAACTATAAAAACTGTTCTCATTAAGATTTTTTCCTGCTGACACGCTGGCTGAAAAAGATTTGATATCAGCATTTTGTCAGGAAATTTACTGAATTGAGAAGAAAGGAGATGTTATTTATTAGTGTCCAAAACAAATAAATGCAAATAAACAGAAATGAATGCTATTGTTTTGTAAAGCTGAGGAGAATCCCTATAAAACGAAGTCACTTTCATTTCATCTCATCTGTCTGCTTTGTTGAAATAATGGCCTATGAAGAGAAAAAGGTTACTTTTTGAGATTTAATGCCCTGAAAATTTACAGGCTTGATGCTTAAGCAGTACTAAGTGAAGCATTAAGGCATTTCTTGGGGATTAATGACTGGCTGGGAGGAGTGGATAGCTCGAAGAATAGCTGAGGACCATTAACCTCCACTGGTCATTAATCTTCGAAGGCTGCCTTGAATACTGAGGTCATTATTGCTATTAGAAAATAAATATTTGAGGAGGGGGAGAGAGGAAGGATCATGCAGACTTCTAAAATACATGGTTTGAATGGTTTAAGTAGCTACCCTGTCTATCATATGTCATGCTAGGTGAACAGTCACCAATATTATTAATCTACAGGATTAATAATAGTTTTAAATTTCCACTGCTCAGGTTGCTTTTATTTTATTCACTAATTCAGGCTGTAAAGTCCATTAACATCAGGATAAGTACAATTTTAGAATGTGAATGTAAGATGTGTACAGTTATGCGGTTAGAGAACAAGCCATGTAACGGTGCTTCTAACTTTGTTTCCATGTTTAAATGAGATATCATGGCATTAAACATCCTTCGTTTTGCAGCCCCATTCCCTGTTTAGGCACGTGGTAGGTACATGCTTGTGTCTCATTTCCCTGTCAAGGGACATACCTTTCCTTGTCTTCAGTGTTCAGAAGTGGTGTTCTTTCTAATTCTTTGCAGAATAGCATGGTGTAGCATTTTATTTCCTGCTAGTCAGACTTGTTTTGTGTATGAAAAGGTCTAGAAGTGGCTCTAGTGAAACTAGCTCTTCACCTTTCCATACACTGGCAGCAGTGCACACCATACAAGCGAAAATCAAGCTGGTAATTCTGCTGCTGTTCACAATTTCTGGCCTTCAGCTGCAGGACGGAGAACAGAACAGTGTCACCTGGAATAGCAGATACACAGTGTTAACTGGAAACAGGTGTTTCTATCAACCTCCAAAATGCACTGCTTTTATATGCTGTTTGTACAATGTTTACCACGAGGAGTGTTTTGCATCTTTACCACACTTTGTGCTATTAAAGGGGTAATGTCAGATGAAAATCAGCTTGTCTTTATCTTTTTTAGGGGTACAACGCCTAGGGTTACGAAACTGAGTAAGTTCATGAACAAAACATTTAGGTTTTTTTCTTCATCTTTTTGCTCCATTCAGCATAGCTTTCTGTATATGCTTAGTTTATTTTCTAGGTTGAACTCCCCTGCTCTCATCTCATGTCCTACCATCACAGTGAGCTGTCAAGGGAGCAGCTGATGAATATGCTAATGATCAATCATCTGTTTTTGTGTCTATAGGTTGCTGATGCTTTTACTGTTCATTAGGATGATGCTATGTCACACTCTTACTCTCAGTACCTTAAATTACTCTTTGACTTCTTAACTACTACATTTTGCACAGATGATCACTGAAAATGTGTGTTCCTTTATAGTAGGTGCCACCTATGGGACAATGTCTCCAGCTCTGTAGGACTACTGGAGGCCAGCAGAAGAATCTGAAGGGATGTCTTTTGCTATTAGGCATAGTTACGCTGCTGAAAAGTGGGCTAGCCTTTGTCCACATCCAGCCCTCATTTAAGTCAATGGAAGATCCTCTATGGATTCTGAAAGCTCCAGATGAGGTTTTGGAGTGGCACGTAGAAGTTACATGACTCATTTTCTCCTTGTATCAGCCCAGGAAGCACCTGCTATGTGCTCCAGTCAATAGGTATCTACTCACTAGGAATGTTTAGGGAAAGTAAGGCAGGATGCTCAAGGCATGTAGGAAAAAGGATTGCTGCAGTATAATCTTTAGGGTGTTGCCTCTCTGTTTTGCAGAAGCTTGTACTTACGTAACTTAGTGTCTGCATTTCTAGAGTATACAGACACAAATACTTGGGAATCTTTTTTTTGTTGTTGTTTAACTTTACATTATTCATAATACTCACCTCAGAAGCTTGAAATTAAAGCTTCTTTCTTTAGTGATTTTGCCCTTTTTCTATTTGGCAAACACTGATTTCTTCCCCACCCTGTGTGTTTCTAATGAACCCTGAAATTACTGTAGCCTCTTCCATTTCCTTCTTGATGCACTGTCAGCATCAGTATTGCAGAAGATGCCCTGGTTGTTTCTCTTTCTATGACTTCGAATGTATATCCAGGGAAACGCTAGCTTTGATTTACTTTACTTGTTTGAGAATCTCTTTCAGTTATTGTTTTTGTTATAAAGGTATATTCTTTTTGCATCATGTCAAGTATCTGCCATTCCAGTTCAGTGTTTTTGAACTCAGTTTCCTTGTATACCTGCAGTATTTTAATGAGACAAACTTGTTTAAAAACTGTGGGTCAACTGTTCATCTGGTGCAGGCTTACCAAAATGAATGCAGGTGAGCAGGCTTGCATCTGCTGGTTCTACGCCCATAACTAGTTATGCAGGGGAAAGCCAAGGAAAAGCTACCCTTTTACTCTAGGGCAAAAACAAATTTATAGCTGTAGTATGCTCAATATGTTAAGGTACATAGAGGTTACACAAAACCAAATCTGTATGTGCTCCTTGAGACAGATTTGAAGATTGGGAAAGACCTTTAAGATCATCTAGTCTGACTTCCTGCAAACTCTTGACTAAAAATTCCTGCCTTGAGTTCAAAGTCCCGTGATTGAATTAGCATGTGTCTTTTTTAAAGAAATTCTCAATCTGCATGTACATACTCCATTAGTTTAGGCATATACCACACATATAACTGTAAGTTTTTCCATAGATAATCTATTTTTGTGATTGAGATTCCTTTTTATCCATTTGAATTTTCAGAGTTTGTGCTTCCTATTGTAGTACGTTGTTACCTTCTAAAGTATTAGATATCTTCTGTCAAAAGTTATTCTGTAATTTTCCAGTCAGTAGTGTAATAGATTGAGTTTCTTAAGTCAAGTGAATTTTTGAGATTCTGAGTAACTCTTACAGTTGCTTTCTCCAGCTCCATTTTCTTGCTAAAAATCTGAGAATGTGAGAATTAAACTCAACTCTAAGAGGAGAAATGACCAAGACAGCCATTGCTTTATAGTCCTTATATTTTGCACAGGAAGGAGTATCTGAAAACCAGAAACTTAATGTAGATAGCAACAGCAAAATTAAGTTAAAGACTTCCTTAACAGCTGTGCATAATACAAAATTTGAAAGTGTGACAAAGACGCTGAAAGTCCTCTTTCTGGTTCAGTTTGTAAAATCTGCCTCTTCCTACTAAAACGTTTTAAATGGAAGACTTTACCACAAGTGAAAGATGAATTAATCAATTTAAGCCTAAGGCAAGACAAGGTATATGTCAAGTTACAAGTTTTTGGTGAAAAGCTGTCTGCTGCTGTGGTTGATGTGTGCAAGTTGCATAGCAAGCTATGCAATGAAATTGAAAACTTAGGAATAAATACGTGTCTGGTATTGAAAAGTGAATGAAACAGACTTGCACTGCCACTGAGTGCTCCCAGAAAAGACTTTTTCTTGTAGAAATGAAAAATTAATGAGAAACAGGTGACAACTTCAGCATTGTGTTATACTGAAGGAAACTGCCACCTATAGCTTTTTCATAATTGGAAAACCAAAAGAGCTATCCAGAAATCAATAAAATGGTTCTTGTTTCTTTGAGCATTTGTATGAGTCTTAACATTTGCAGTTGTGTGCAGTGTTCAACTGTGTCCATGCTTATTTTTTGACATGTAAATGGATCAACAAGAATGCTTACAAATGTGTACCATACAAGTGAAGGCCTGAAAATAATCAGTAAGTGTTTAGACTGAGAATCCAAACATCCTGGTGTGATCCATATTCAGCAACATATAAGCTGAACTGTTGCAGAATTCTGTGTTTTAAGAGAGTTTGTCCTGCCTGTGCTAGAACCAATGGTTGTAGCTAAGTGTAGATCCTGACCAAAGCAGTTGTCTGATTTTGTGAGTTGACAATAAGTGTGTTCTTAGCTGTTTGGCTGTAAAATGTTTGAAAGAATTTCGGTGCCTTTTTAATGTGAACCCTTATTAACTGGGAGCATTCACAGCTCTGCCATTAGATGGGTTTGTGGAATTCATTTGTCATACAATAAATGTGGGACATAAAGGAGGGTTGCAATTCCACAGTGTTCAGTTTGGTAGAAGAGTTCAGATAGATGCAAGTAGGACTTGCAAGGACTTGCTGCGTTTTGATTTCAAAGCCTGAAGTGTAAAAAATTATTTCAAAAGTAGCTTTGTAACTTGTGCATGAATTTTATACCAAAGGGGAAGCAGCAGGCTCTCAGTGTGGAACTACTTCAGCATTTTCTGCCAGTTCCGGTGTTTTCTAGAAGCCATCATCACAGCTGCAGCCATAAGAGAGAATCAGTGATACTGGATTTGCTGAGGTCCTGGTAATCAAAACCTAGCAGGTAATAAAAGAGGCAGGCTATGATGGTGATTAACTGGACCACAGTTGTTTTGTAGGAAGGGACATTTTACGCGAACTTGAAGTCCAAGCCAGAAAATAACTGAGATGATGACATTGAATGAGTGCTCATTGTAAATAAGTGCAAAAAACAATGGCCGGTTTGAGGCACAACTGTTTAGACTAAGAATCCAAATGTCCTGGTTACAGTGATATGTCACATCCTTGGTCTTGCCTTGGCAATTTGCGTTGAAGGATGATGTTGAATAAGCCTCCTTTGAAACACCAATACAGTGAGCTTTCTGTACCCCAAGTAGCCTTTCCTTCAAGGAAGAGAATACAGAATCAATAAACACAGGACAGGAGCGAAAGCATTACCAGTTTGGATCAGAATTGTCATCTCTGCTAGTTATGATATCTCTGACAGTAACCCTTAACAGATGGCTATTTAAAAGAGAAGGGTTAAAGAAACCATATAAGAGGCAATTACAAACCAAAAATAAAAAATGTTATTCAGGTTTCCTGATTTTTTTTTTTAATGTATTTACTAAAACTTTGTATTGACTTTTCGATGATAAAATCCATATGCTTGGAGTGGTTAAATATATTTGTAAAGGTCAATCTGAGAATATAATTTCAATAGCAATGACTTATTTTAAATTGGTTTATATATTCTCTGTACTTCTGATAGTGGTGACTATAAAAGAATATTCTCTTTACGTGATCAAGTAAATATATTCATTGCATAAGGATTAATGAAATACAAGTGTAGCTGTGTTGATTGCTCTGTGAAGTACCACACCTGTTTACATTTGAATCCATTGCAAAGCAGTTCTGTGTGAGATTCTTCCTAATCTCTGCTTCGTTGAATATTTGAAAACATATATAAAAATGAAGAATTTTGCACATGTATTTAGGTGCTTTATTATCCAAACTTGATTATTTGGACTTCAAGCAGGTGTTGGTTTTTTGACAGGATGAATAAAACACTACCATGTACAATAATCTTACTGCTCTACTTGAGCAGAGGAATACATGCACAGATGAGAGAGTGCAGGAACTGGTAAATTGGATAAATTCAATATTGCTGTATTATTGTTCCTTCTGATTTTCATTACGACTAGCCAGTTAATTTGCTTTGTTTGGACCACTGGCTGTATGACTCCTCATCTTTCCAGAGAACTTGTATGTATTTTAAATGAAACCATGAGACATTCACTGCTAGATATCTGCCAAAATGAACACTGACCCTTCCATTCTGCTTTTTGCTTTCTGAATCCGGCCTATCTTGTTCTTGATCCATGACGATGCTTTTTCTTCCACATCAAGTTACTACTTTGATAATCTCTTGCAAAAGAACCTTTACAAATGCTTGTGTATTTTAATTACAATGCATGAGTAGCCATAACTTGCTGACACAGTTCATTCTTTCTTTAATTCTGAATTCCAAAGCCGGTTGATATATTGTTAATCAAATATTTGGGGTTTGTCATCCGGCTAGTGGAAAAATCAAGAAATGGTGACTGTAAAGTATTTGAGTATTTATGAGAGAAATGTACGGACTGTTTCAAGAAGGACCTATCACACTTTTCCAGTGCTTCTCATTTCTGGTTTGCATCAATTTTATCTGCAGCAATGTGTTGCCTGGAGTTGCGATTGGTAATCCTCACATTTCTGAGGATTTTGTGAACAATCTAATTCCATATGATCAGCATAATCCCAAATGAAAGGAGTGATACAGTAATTACTGTACCATTTACCTTGGCTTTAATTTGTTGGATTTTTTTTTTAAGTATATATTCTTCTTTATGCAGTTTCAATAGTGTTTCACTCTTGGTTTTACAAAAGTAACTTTCAAAAGGAGAGTATTTTTCTTCATTGAGATGAATGGCAAGTTTCACTCTGTTTCAGGCATTTATGGTGAGAAGGAATTGTAGGCAGTGGAAAAGATTAAAACAAATAAATTTTTTTTTGGACGCTACTTAATGAAAGTCCCTAGAGATTTAGATATGCTTCTAATTTGGATCAAAATTGGAACTGTTTAGAAGTTTGTAGGGCAAAGAGATTTTCTTGATACTTTACTTTTGATACTACCTAATTTTTTCATCCAGGTTGTGTTTAGTTCTGAAGAGAATCAGCGTTTCAGCAAACACCAGGGAATAGCCTGTTGGTTTTTCTGTTAGGTACGATATAGGACTTTTTGTGTGTCTTGAAGCGAAGTTTTGAAACATTGCCCAGTCATTTGTGGAAAGAATTAAATTCATAGGCTCAAATCGAGGGACTAATTCAAAAGAGTTTGCCAGTCTGCAACTGGCAAAGGATTATAAATGAGTATATCTGTCAGCTGCAGGCACTGAAGACAAACGACAAAGTGAAACTTTGATAATGAGTGTATTATTATCTGTTATTATTCAAGAATCATTCAGTCGACTTCATGGATTATAAAGTTAAAATTGTTTCCCCTCCTTTCCCGCTCCCCTTTCCATCACACCACTGAAAACTAGTTTGCAATACTATACATGAGTTATAGGTATCTAAACAAAGTTGTTGATTTTTAAGTACCTGTATTAGACTTCTGGAGCAATATTGTATTAAATTCGTAAGAAATTTGGTGTTTTGTTAGTTCAAGGATTAACTATAATGAAAAAGAGCATTTAGAAAGAAGTGGCATCATGGTATTCTAGTCTAGGTCTTGGCACATCTTTTGTGTCCCTAATTGTTTGTGTTGTAGTTTTTTCTTTGCTTATTTTACCAGCGGAAGTTTTTTGTCTGTCAAAGATGTCACTGGTGCAATATGCCTGCATATTACTTTTATTCTATTTGAATGTAATGAGCTTGTAAAGATCTTGTGAATTTACTTTTTCCATTTAAGTGGAGGAAAAAAGCATACAAATGCTGCCATTGTATTCAAAACCGTATTCAAGCAGCGGATTACATTTCTGGTCTATTTTGGATTAATGTAACAGGCCTACAAAGAATTTAATCTTTTAACATAAGCAACATAGTTTGCTCTGTCTTCATATTGACTCCTAATTTTTGCATTTCAGAAGATGAAAACAAGGTTTTAAAGGAAGTGTAATCATGCAGTCTTTCAGATCTAAACACTTGTTGATATGGAAAGCAAACTATTCTTGCAAATGATTTAAGCCTGTGAAATTAAATAAGCTCTAATGAATATTTTTTTTTATATCTGAAACTCAACCTTTTTGTTTTCAAAATAAGACAGGATTTCAGGCAGTTAATTCCAATGACAACTTTTCACAGCTTAAGAGTTACCTTAGTTTTACAGAATTAGTCTTAACCCATGGCCTTTAACATTTTACCCACTCATGCAGGCATTTTTCAATTAATAAGAGGGCTGGCATCTTAGCAATGAATATAGATAGGGAAGCCTGCAATTAATAGATAACCTGAAACAATAGTTTCAATAGCCCGTGATTGAGCTTATTTAATATATAAGGAGATTTTCTCACTTAAAACAAAGAACAAGTGAATGTGTGTGAGATTACCAGCATGCATCAGGGGTATGCCATTGTCTGGACTGAAAAGAGCCACGCATCTGTAGATAGTTGATAATTCAGATAATTATTCATTTATGTGTAACTGACTATTTCATAATAAGAGAGGGGTACACGTTTGGGTTTTTATTTTGTCTGAATTAGATAGGGAAATGATTAATTACAGAGCTGTATTTTGTGTCAAGTTGTGAATAAATATGTTTAGCATTCGTATGGTTGTTTACAAACAGGAAGCCCACACCGCTTGCCAACAGTTTGATTAAAAAAAAAAATCATTCAATTCATCACTAATTCTCTGTAGGAAAGATCTTTACATTTGCGTAGTTTGGCATATTGTAATTAAATTCTTTTAAAACGTTTTAATTAGGCAGAAGTAAACCAGAGTCCTTTCGTTTGCTCTTTGTAAATGCTCTGAGGTGTCACTGAGGTGAGAGCTGTTGAGAGTGCTGCAGGATATCTTGGCTTTTGAAAGTTCTCAGCTTGGGTTTTTTAGTGTGTGTCTACACTTAATTGCTAGATGGCCTTATCAAATCAAATAATAAATTCAAGAAACAGTTCTTCAATTAAAGTTCTTCAACTATGTGTTGGTGCTCTAAAGACCACATGTGGTAGAGTACTTAGGTCTGACGTCTCACAGAAATTTGAGTATTTGTGATGTTTTCCACCCAAAAAAGAAGGGCCTTCTGGACCAGGGACTTGTTGCAAAGATGTTCAGTTTGTCTGTCGTCTGTTTTGCAAGCACCACTGAGAACCACTGAGCTCCACTCCCTTTCAGAGGACCTGGATAAGGTCTTCTGAGCATACCTCCATGTGTCATCTGCTTGCTTCCCAGCGCTATAACTTGTCTCTCTTTAGGGCCAGCACTGGTGAGAATATAACCACGCGTCGCCGTGGTGGGTGGCTGCAAGTGCCCGCGTTCGTTTAAAGTGCTTTCTTGTGGAGGTGAATTGTACCACTAAAATGGCAACTACAGTGAATTAAAAGGCAATAGCTTGAAGTGCATGTGGATTTACTTTCAGGACCAGTATGTTAGTTCACAGTGGAACCACTGTCATTTTGCAGCTGCTGGATTAGGTTAATTGCTGTTACAGTACAGTGTCATTACTGTTCTTGTGACAGTTAGTATTTCTCCTTCTGTATTGGCTCTGGATGGACCAAGACTTCATTGCGCCAGACAGCATATCAACGCAGCATAAAAACCAAGTCTCTAATTCAAAGAGCTGACAGTCCTAGGACGTGACTTTGCATCACAGCTAAGTCGTATTAGCTGAAAAGGCAAGGTCTCGCTCCTCTCTCCTTCCATTCATGCTTTAATTGAATTAAAGCCATTACAGGAACCTGTGCTCTGAGGTTCCAGAAGGGTGCAAGATGGAAAATGGAGATGGAGAGCTGCAATCACAGTGGTTTCAGGTTGCCAAGAGTCTTACCTTTGTCAACCCGTGAGGTTTTTGGGAGGTTGTAGATGTCACGACTAAAAGGTGTCAGTGGAGTGGCAGGGGGGAATCTTAATGGAAAGCTTCTTTCAGACATGAGAAAGTGCAGTAAGATGACTGTTTAAGTTTAGCTGGTGGCTGCCATCAACTGGCAGGACAGAATCTAGGCAGGAACCTACCCTGTTGATGCTTGAAAAGAGAGGGTGGGAATGAGATTGTGGTGGGCCATTAAGGGCCTTGAAAGTGAAGGCAAGGCTTTCCTGATTAATCAGCACGACTATGGCAGACTGTGGCTCAGCATGAAACACCCACTTGGAAATGTTTTTATGTAATCTCTCTTTCAAATTCCCTTTAGAGAGAGCACTACTGTGCTTAAGTACTTAAAAAGTAATTAACAAAAACTGCATGCAATACATGCATTAAACTATTTCTGCCTGCGTTCATTTCCTTGCTTATAACCATTTGTATTGTTTTCTTTTGAAATATGGACTTTGAATTCGCTTTTATTTTTACAGCTTAACCCAGATCACGATTGGTTCTCGGTACTGTGTGTATCTGAGAACAAGGTGTGTTTCTCGGGTGATAAAACAAGAAAAATTTCCTGTTGTCAAAATCTTTCCGTGTATCATCCAGCAGTGAAATAAAAAAAAAATTGCCACAAAAAGATATAAACCTGTAATTTCAGTTTTATACTACCACATTGTAGAATAGTAATCTGCTTTGGATGTACTTGCTTATTTGATTTGGAGATCAAAAGGTATGAGACAGTGCTGGACTTATCTGTTTGCTTAACATTAAATATTGTGATTGAGTTTTGCACTATAGTAAGGTTCTGTAATAGTTTTTGTTTGGGAGTTGGCTTCCTACACCAAGGAACTACTATTAAGTTGCCAATATAATACAGTATTGATCACTGCAGAAAATCTGAATTTAGAAAAAGTCTGCTACTGAAGCCAAGTGACAGCTTTTGGCCGTGTGATAGATGGTTGGTTTTATAACTGAGTATTTGCTGGCTATTTGTTTTCATCATGCTTAGTTTCAAGTATTATGACTGCATACTTTTGAGGCTCGTTCTGACATTTTTTGCAATTTAGTGTGGGAGTTTTAAATCCTCATAAGATTTTCTAATTCTCATTGAAGTTAACAGGTATCTGGATTTTTTTAGTAGGCTTGGAAAACTCTAAAAATGGATCTCCTAGATATATTTTCCTTGACCATACTGCAAAATCACTTGTGAAGCAAGGCAGTATGGTTAACAGAGACACCTACGATTCCGTGTGTTGCCCTGTACAGAACTGGGTTGAGATATAAGAAGCAGGCTGTGATTTACATGCATCTCCTGTTAATTTTAAAGTGTATGACTCCCCATGGCTGCCTTGAGCATCTCAACCTTGATTAATCTAAAGTTAAATTCCTTTATGCTGGCTTATCTGTGATTGTTTTATGCTCACTCCGTCTGTTTCTTAATGTAGCTCTATAACTTCTTTCATAGATCAGGTTTGCTGATTATATCACTTTGGGGTTGTGGTTAAAACATTCAGCTCTGTTTTTATTACAAGATGCTTTGATAAATTTGTGAAAAGTGGCTGGTAGATCATTATCGAATAATTATTTCTCTGAAGGTGATTCCCTTTTTTAATGCAGAAAATAAGTGAAAAAAAGTTGACTGAAAATGAAGATGATAAGTTAAATTATTAGGAGGAGTAAATGACATCACTGGTTTGTACTTGTCAAAGAGGCCAAATTTTTTCCCCTTTGTGATGAAGCAAAAATGTTAAGTTGCATTTTATGATTTTTGTAAGTAGCAAGACAATCCAAAAAGTATATAGAACCACTTTGTCAACTCCTGAGTCAACCCATTTTGCAATAATACAGTTCTTAGCTTAGCATCCTATTTGTGGGGATGTTATTACTGGTCATTAATTTTTAAACTGTCACTTTTTTTTCGTTTAAATTACTTTATATAAACCTTGCAGAAGATAAACATCGTTATCCATCTTTCAGCAGTCCTGTTCTGAGCTGAATGCCTTTAATATATAATGTCAGAGCGGCCAGTGTTCAGAAGAGACATTTCTGGAACAAAATTTCTCACTAACGTTCAGGTGATAGCAAGTCCTGATGGTCACCTACTTCTGGTGCAGACTGGGAAAGGGTCTGAGCTGATGGGTAATAATCTGCCTCACATCTGCTTTCTGGTCAGGAAATGTTGCAGGCTGAGTTTAGAAAGGTGGGAGGAAAATGTCCTAATTCTACTTACGCTGCCTTCCATGTAGGGCTCAGTACGTCCCAGGGAACTAGCTCTTCTCCCTCTGGTTGAGCACCGGTTGCTTAATGAGTAGGCTTAACGAAGCAAGAGGAAGAAGGCATAGATAAGCTATTCTTAAACTTGTTCCCCAGGTGGACAAAGTCATAGGTATGAATTTCAGTTCCCATCTTCTGATTGGACTCCTGTCCTCGAAAGGATAGGAAAGAGCAAGGAATTAATTATATTAAAATGAAAAGAGAAGTAATCAAAATCACCCATTCTGATCACTTGTCCAGTGCCACATACCTGAACGGTATTAAGTGGTAACTGCTGAGATTAGACAGTATTGTAATCATTGAAACTGATAAAGGAGTGTATGACTCAAGCATTATGGTTTTTGTGATTTAATTTGGATGAGGGGGTTCATAGGCCTAATAAAGAAATGATGGATATACATTTTGTTTTAATGGAAGAATGTAACTGCATTGAGTAAGATTTGGATCTGTCTTGATCTGATCTTTTTTCTCCAGTAGCAGCCGAAAGCAGGTTCCTTGAGAAGAACACAAGAAGGGGACAAGTGTGAGAGTACTTTCCTGATATATTCCACTGCTTTCTAGTTATCTTTGATATCCTTGTATTTACGAGTCTTTCGTGGCTTTCCTTCCATGAATTTGTTACTGTATATTCTCAATTCATGTAAGCTTTTGACATAAACCATATTCTGTGGCAATGAGTTTCAAACAATAACTATATGCTGTATTTAAAAATAACAGTAAAAGGACCCCTTTTGTATCTTTACCATCTCTGGCATTAGAAGAACTAAGGACTAAGCCATAAAATTACCTGGAGGCAGGTACAACATGGTTTCACCCTGTTCCTTTTTCTCTTGCTACTTGCAGTCTTTGCTATATATCCTCCTTCAGCTTTCCTTTTCTAAGATAGAAAGTCTTAATTTATTTAGTCTTTCTATATACAAAGGTTTTCAGCTTTCCTTTTCTAAGATAGAAAGTCCTAGTTTATTTAGTCTTTCTATATACAAAGGTGGTTCAGTTTCTTTTTCACTCTTCTTTGTACCTTTCTCAGTTTTACTATTTCCATTTTGATTTACTTACATGTTAATAGTTAGCTGATTTTTATGCAGTAGTAATTCGGCACGTAATGAGCACAGTAATTCAGGTTTTTGATGACTACAATGTTACTATAAAAGAACAGGTTTTAATTATTTGGAGATTTCAGACGTGTATATGCAGTTCAGTACCCATGACAATGCATTTTTATACTTTAATTAAGTTTCTTGAAGTACAGAATTCCTTTTTAAAAGTTTCCGTTGTCTCAGTGAGAAAAACAGTGTGACCTAGATAGCAGCTTCTGTAGCATTTCATTCTCTTCTTCATGGGGAATACATGTCGGAGATGTTTCTCAGGTGACAAAGTAGGAAGATCCCAAGTCTCTCTAGAGCATCCCTTGAGATGAGTACGATCACTTAGTATTTTGATACTCTAAGTATAGTATTTATGTTTATAAGGCTATCTCTAAAGAGGGAATAAAGATAGGTTTTGATGACTGTTGGTTTCAGCAAATAAGTCCCTTGCCATGATGGCTTGAAAAGTGGTAGTTGGGCCTGTCCTTTACCCAAAACAAGGTGTAGAACTGAACACATAATGACAGGAAAAAGAAATGACAGATGACTGTGGTGCTGTGAAGTCTTTCAGTGTCAATCTTTCAACATGTGGAGTCTCTCTTAAAATTCCAGCTCCTAGATTCCTGTGCCATCTTTAAACAGAAGATGAAATCTTCATGTTAAGTGAGTTTCAAACTTCGAATATGGGGAGAAAATCGAAGTCTGCTTTAAAGATTAAGATTTTTTTTTTTCTTGTTCTCCTGAAAAGAAATGCAAAGTCATGATTATTCCCCCGCCCCCCCAGCCCTTCCCGGGAACTAGCAATATTCATCAGACTCTTTGATTGCTAACTTAGTATATGTGGCCATTCCTTTAGGACCTCCTTTTTCTGTCTGTGGAACCTGGTTCTGGTGCTGCATTTGCAAATAATTTTCAAGGTTATGTTACTTTTTTTGACCCCTGTTTTTGTTTTGGGGCTTTTTTTGTTCATAATGTAAGAAAAGTGTAAGCATCAAGCATGCCCACCAAAAGACATTTTAGTTTTGTACTTGATACTTTTCTGGGCACAATTCTTACTGTCCAGACTGGGAGGTCTAAAAATTGCTGGACTAGAACAGACTTGACAAAACTTGTTTTACATTAGTCATTGCTTTGAAAGTAGCCATTGCCAAATACGTTAGAGAAAGGTGTAGTGATGTTGCCACGAACAAATATCATTTCAGTATCTTGCAGGACAAATTAGGTTTTACTGTTTCCAGATAGTGGATGACAGATGTTTGAGAGATTTTGATACCTGGTAGACCTGTGGGTATTCTCATCAGCCATAGATGTGCCTTCTTTCGGAGAGTAGCTGTATTCACACAAATCTTGCTGTCTCCCCAGATCACTCCTGTTAGATAGGCTGCTTTGATAGGATCCCATGTGCCTTTTGAAGGCTACGTAGGTATCAGATGTGTAGAGACTCCAGAAACAAATTCAAAAATGAATGTTTTAAAATAGTTTTAAAGTGACATGTTGAAAGGTTGTACTGTGTTTGGAAATTTTACTGGTGGTCCTCAAACATTATTCACATAAAGATTTCAGATCTTGGGGGGGGTGGGGGGTGTGTGTTTCTTCCCTGAAGTATAAAGTAACTCTCTGTTTACAGTAAGATACATTCTGGCTGGACTTATGTCAAAGTCAAATCAATGGCCAACAGGTAGAGAGAAGGTACACCTTAAGATGTTTCCAAATTTATAATACGTATATTTTTCAACTAGCTGTTGAAATAAACATGAAGACTTGGACTAGTCATCAAATCAACAGTTCTATTTAGTCAAGCCCTTCTGTGGATATTTGTGATTGTATCATTTAATAGTATCGGTTTTGGTAATTTGCCAGGTGTCTGTAACACGCCGCAACACACTGACCAGTGTAACATACTATTTGAACAATTCATCTGACAGCAACCCATGGTGTAGGTTGTGTACTGCACCAGTTCCATTTTTATCATATATCTATGTTCTCCAGGTACTCCCTCTTTTGAGGAATATTGTATTTTTTGAGTTCAAATGATTTAAAATCATTTGGCCTTTTGCCTTTTAACACACATAAAGTTTGATGAAACTGTACACAGATGCACCCCAGGGCATAGCATGTTGCTGAAATAACAGGAACACACGCTACCTGTTGTATCACATTGCTTAAATGATGATCACATTGTTACGTTATTTTTCAGAAAGCTGATTATTGTTTAGCAAAAATCTAATTTGAGCTTCAGACACTAAGAATGTTAGAGAAATTGTGTTATGTGCCTTTGATTGAGAAATTAATCTGAAGTGCAGAGGCAAAATTCAGCAAATATTGGATCAATTTTAATAGACTGCTGTTGTGGAAGAACTACTTGCCGTCATGCTGCTGTATAAACTGTCTTGGATGGCTGGATTTGGAGGGTATCTGTAACTGATCATGTTAATATGGCACAGTCAAATAACATGAATTCCCTAAGAACTTAATGACCAGTGCTTACTGCATGTGCCTACAAGAGGGATGGCGTGGGTGCATCTTGTTTTTGCTAGAATAAAATCCCCCAAATCAGACCTAAACATGCAACTACCCTTAGTTCTGGGTGCACAAAGAGGAAATTAAAAGAAATCTGAAATATTTTACTCTCATCTGACACAAAAAAACGGATCATGTGTGTTTTTCGGTCTTGCAATATGTGGTCACGTAGGTAGTCATCATCCCTTAATGTTGTATCGGTCTGCATTCTGATCTGCTCATCCAGGGGCTTGATCTGCTTGAAGCTCAGATATTTAAATGATAGTCAGAACAAATTTATGTACTTTTATTCCTTGTACCCATGATCTGATAGAAGAGTTATCCTCCCATATTGGCACCAAAAATGCAATTGTTCTAGCAACTACCAACTGCATTTTGTCCCCAAAACAATTCTAAAAGCTGTTGTCCTGATTCTCAAATATACTTCAGAATAGTACTTTGTGGTCTCAACATTTTTCTTTTCCTCTGTTTCCTTGTTCTTGTCCCTTATTATCATAATTAGGGATTACATTAGGAGGTGGTTGTGTTTCCTATCAGTGAAAGAACATGCCTGCATGGTTGCAGGCACTTATTTGCCTGTTCTGCCTGTATTCTGAAGTAGGATTAATTAGCTCATACTCTGGGCTGTATTAACATGGTGTATATGGTTACTGGACAGGAGGTGACTGATGTCTTGCCAGGCGGTAGCACAGGCATAGAAGACACCTGATGGTTTGCATCTTCATAAACACATCTGAAGTGTGATCACATACCAAGGGCTCTGCAGGAATGACGGCATTGTTGTGATGAATGTGTTTGTGCCAGGGCTCAGGGTGTGCAGAGTGTGTGTCCTGCAGACAAGGAAATGTTCCAAAAAACAGCTCAATGTGAGACTTGCCTCACTGAAAAGTAATATTGAAATGAAGGTTCCCAAGGTCACATTGCTGCCTGCCATGATATTTTGGAATTTGAAGGAGATTGTGCGCCTAGAATTGGAATATTTCTGTTCCCAAAACATGGGCACCTCACGGCTGGGCAAAGGAAGGTCTCCGGGGACTGTTTCCAATGCCATACTGTGGTGTGTAATCTGCCAGTCCTCATTTCATCTCATACCATTAATTTAATGAGCTCTGATCTCTTAATTTTTTTTGTTATGTCAGTGCTACAGAGGAGTAAGACAAAATCCCGAGTTGGAGATGTTCCTGGTGGTCCATTCTGGGAGCTGTCTTTGGTATCAGAGGGCACCAAAGCTCTCCCTGCTACAGAACCCTGCTTACCTGCATGCTTTTCTTACCCCATCGAAGGGCCACAACCTGGATCTGGTCGATTATCAGAGGGTTGTTGCTGAACCATTTTCAAAGCAGCAAAAGCCAATAAGATTGTATCCTGTTCTAGATCCTGAATTTGCCATAAGCAGGAAGGACTGAAGACTGTGGGCTGACTGTTTTTAGCACATCAGAAACCGGAGCCACAAAGTTTTGATTTTGCAAAAACATGGTATCTGGGACTCTTGGCACGGCACTAAAGGAGTCATGTGGCTAAAAGGACTTCCTCCAGTGCTGGGCTGGTACGCAGGCCAGATACTGCCATCTCACCAGCCATTCAAGAAAAGGGCTTAACATACAACAACTGGATGTAGCAGAAACAGGGCATTCGCTCTCGGTGAGACTTGCATTCCTTAGGAACCTCTTGAATACAGGCCAAAAAATAGCATTCAGGAAAATACTTAATCTGCTTTTCCTACCTGCCAGCCAGTCCCCCCAGATAGAAAAATCTGAATTTTGTTTTGGGGATTCATCAGCGTTCCTTTCCTGCTGTGGCATAACGGTGCATTACTAGTGAGTTTAAACCTTGACCTATTTTAGAATAGTATAAAACATTCAAAATTACATTGTATCAGAATTTCTTCACCTGACTGCAAGCTTTCTTGCTTTGCTTTTTGTCGGTTCAACCTCCTTAAATTTATCACCTTCAGATTTTCAATATTCCATCCCAAAGAGGCAAAATAATATTTTGCATCATTTTTATAAAGTAAAATGAGATAGTTTGGCTTTGAGTAGAAAAAATAACCCTGCTCTTCTCTCCAAGGGGATTTTTATATTCCTTTTCCACATTGAATTGTACTGTCCTCTGGTGGCTATTTTAAGCAATTGTTTTTGTGTTTTTAAATTTTCATACTGCTGTGCTACAGTAGGTTTAATCTTTATTTTCAAATGAACCATAAATGTTGTCTGATGTAAAAAGCTAGAGGATTAGAGTAATATTTCAAAACTGGATAAGAAAAAGTTACATTTGACCTGCGGTCCAAGTTATAATAACAGAGACATTTAAAAATGTTTGTATCTGACTTACCAGTTGAGCAGAAAGATACAGAGTGAAGATGCAAGTGTATAGCATCTGTGTTTTATTACATTTTTATTACATTGTTATTGAGAGTTGGAGATAATCTGCTTCTTTCACATTGAAACAAAATGTAAGCTGTGAATGAATGAATAATAAAGACCAATGGAATAATAGGAAGGATTAAGTGCACCTTATTAGATTCAAAGTGAAGAACTATGCATCCCATTTTACCCAGTGGTTTGTTTTTTTCTCTTAGTATTGCTACGTACCTCTTAAAAGGCATAGGGAATAGATCTTTGTCTGGCACATAAGAACATTTGACTTGTAATCCTGGTAAACTCAGCCATCTCCAAAGGGTTTGGAAAATGTCCTCACCTCTCTGCCTCGGTGTCTGTGTCTCCAAAACAGATAACAAGGAGACTCAGTTTTTCCTTGTCATGCTGAAGATTTCTTTCTTAATAAAAGCAATGTGTAGCCACTAGACAGTTGAATGAGAGAATGTTCCTTGCTGACCTGTAGCTAATTAAATACATGTTCCTAGGATTCTCTAGTCCTGGCAAAGCTGTGTTCGTGTAAGTCTATCTTGCCTTGCACGTCTCTAAACTGCAGCAGTTCTTGACGCTTTGCTGTTGATAAAGGTTCCCACAATCTTCAGCTCTGTGAGAAAGAAGCTCTTGCCATCACTCTTATGAAGGCCAATGGATCTTCGCGAGGCCAAATTGCAACCTGGATATCTGATTTTAGAAGTGTTGAATACCCTTCTTTTTAACTGGGATTTGCTGGCAGTTGAAGTGCTAAGCATGTCCGAGGATCAGATTGGGAATATAAAACTCTTAAGTGACTGTGCTTGTCAGGCTTGTATATGTTTGCAGTACTGGACGTCTGGATCCAGCTGTAGGTCACAGCCCCTTTGCTTTCCCCCCATGAGCTGGGAACACATCTGCATCTTCAGTGCTTGTGTCCCAGCATCCTGCAACGTGAGCTTCCCCACATTCTTTGATATGTTTGAGTGATTTGCGATATTGTCCTTCCACTCGTGTTTATTATTTTGAAGGAAGGAGAGTAGAAACAAATGCCTGGCAGTATGCTTGCTGCTGGCTTGCTTTTCTTGTTTATTTTCTGGCAACTTAATGATTTAGTTTGGTAAAGGAATGTGTTTTTGGAGACACAAAATTAGACCCTGCTGACCAGGAGGATTGGGAGACACAGCACATGTTTTAACCTCAAAAAATGCTAGAAGCCTCCAGGCAGGGACATGTTTGCCAGCTGTACCATGCAAACCCACTCTCTTCCATGTAGATGTGACCTGCGGCGTCCTGGAGAAGAAAACTTGACAAATATAGTCTGCTTCATATTGTGTGGGTACACTTTCAGCTGATGAAAGAGTTAGGAGTGGTCAATAAATTAATTCAGTTAGCTTGAAATGTAAAGGTGTTTTTTTCAGCTTTCAATCAAAGCAAACTGTAAGCAAATTCTTTGCTAGTGTAGCTTTTAATTTGCTGCAGATGTAGTTTTACTGGCAGTTGCTGAATAGCTTGTTTTCAACTAAAATAAATGGACTGAGCTTCAGAGCAACAATTTACAGCAAGGTCAGAGATTATATTGGTGATTTTATAATAATATTTATAGTTCATTGTGTGAGTGTTCATGCATCTGTATGTGCATATAAGGGAAAAGATGCATACAAAGTCACAAGGCGTACATCTGACACTGCTAATAATTGGAAAACTGTTGCAAGTCTTTCCTGCTGTCATCAGATGAGATAATGTGGGGGTTTTTTTGAAAGAGCTTCTCATAAAAAATACACTAGCAGAAACTTTGATTAAAGGGATCTGAATATTGGAACAATTACGTTTTTGAGCTATCTTTATGTCAGCCATCCTGAAATATTTTGTTAAAACATGTATTTTAAAACACTTATTTAAAAAAACCCCACAGTTATGTTCCAGTATATATTTTCAGTAGTATTCAGAAGAGATCTGTGCTGTACAATCATGGTCTTGGTGATTTGGGGTTTGATTTTTATTGGACAGTTCTCTTGTATTGCCTCACATTTTTGTACATAACTAATCATTCTGATCTTGAAAGGCAATAGCTAAGAAAGTGGTTTCACAATTGGCTTACACATTCCCACGTATCCCGGGTCCTAACAGCGCATGGGGGGTTATTCCTCGCTTCAGGGCCTGTGTTCATGTTCCTGCAGGATCAGTCGGATCCGGGAGCTGCTTTGGCATCTGCGTGGCTCAGATGCTAATACAGGCAGAGGAGAGGGGTGTTTATGTGCAGGGGGAGGGAGGGGCAAAGCAAGACAGCTTCTTTGGTGGCTGCCCATACTTAGGTCATCTTCAAATGATTATGAAACCTCAGGCTGAGTTAATTTGCATTCATGTTTGGATTTCTGGTTTCTGTGAGGTTCAGAGCTTTACCTTGTATGAAGTATCTGCCATTGTCCAGTGCTACAGCACATTGTTATCCTAAGCCTGTTGTAATTGTTCTGTGGTAATAACAAAGGCGGAAAATGAAAGAGAAGTAACAACTTGCAAGTGTCAAGTTTCTGTCCTCTCTCTTTTTGTGTACAGAATTTGTGGTGTTAGTGCGGGCTCTGAAGGATATTCGGCAGACTGGAATGCAGCGGCTGCAGACAGCGAGACGTCCTGTGTATAGATTTATAAATGGGCTGTAGGAAGGGTGGAATGCTTTATAGGTGCTGCCTGTATTAATCCTTAAGTGTATGATGATCAGATGTCAGTGTGCATTTTGTTAAGGCTAAGAACATTTTAGAGAAAAAAAAAAAGGCAGAAAATATAGTAAATGCACACACACTATATCTATTTTTTAGAGTGCAGGCAAGTATGCTGAAGCTGCTTCTGCTGTATGTAAAATACCCTTAGTTGCGTGGAACCTGGCAGCCTTGTGGATTATGTCGGTGATCCAGTATAATTCTAACAGTAATCTGCTAGCACCATTACTTCAGTTAGTATACAATTACACTTCTTTGGGTTGGGGTTTTTTTGGTGCCAAACATTCAAAGCAGAATTGCAGGCGTTGTCAAGACTCACTTTAACAAAAAGTCACTGTAAATTAAAACTGTTAGTTTTATTAATAAAGCAACATGGATTTTGTATAGCTATAGCTATGCATAAATATATCTAATTTCTTATATAAAGAGAGAAGAGGCTATCTGTGTGTCTGCATATATGTGCATATAGTATTTAGGAGCTGTAGGATTAATGGGTATTCCAGTATTTGCAAAGATTCGATACCATACCTAGCATGAAGACAGTGATAATGCAGCGTTGCTATCGCTTTTTCTTCCCAGCATCGGTGCTTAGACCTGGCGGTCTACGGGTTGTTACCACTATTGATGGTGATGTCTTCATGCTGTTGTGGGTTCCCTTATTTCTGCAGAGGATTCCATAATCAGTTGCGAGTACACTTGATGGTGATTTCACATCTATCAATTGTTTTGGTGGATGGAAGGAAGCTAACCTGTGGATATACTGCTATCTTTAGTTTCCTTAACAATGTTGCTGAAATACAAAGTAATTTTATAGGGCATGCTGTTGGGTAAAAATGGTTATTAGAATAATAATGCTATCAAGTAACCTGTCTTGTATGTAGACAGTTTCCTCTCTCCTTGATATGTTTAATAGTCCATATGCATTAGATACTGAGCATGTTAATATGTAATGGTTCTGGTATACAATGGGAGGTTTATTTTTCTTATAGGCTTAAATAATACAGAGATTGTGCATTCTCTGTACACATGAAATACTGAAAACCTTTTCATCCATGTACTGGGTCTGAATGTTAGAGTTCTTTCAGCTGGAAATGCAAGATCTAGTCAGGCTACAGAAGCATATATAAACAATGTTCACAAATTTCAGTGGAGTTAAAATGAATCTCAGCATCATTTGGACTGATCTTTTGGCTTATTTGGAAGATTACAATAAAACCCGAGATTGAATTCTCTACCTGATTCAGTTTCTTACTGATTGAATCCTTTTAGACTCCTCTCTAATTTAACAGTGTATTTTTATTAAAGCCAAGCATACAAACATCAATTATCCAAGCTGCATCTAATTTCCTTCAACATTTTTTTTTCCTTTTGCTGCCAATGGATTAGAAGACCTGATTAGAATTCAACTTGAAAGCTGAAAAGCAGATCCTTAAATGAGAATGTCTGCATTAGGAATTAAAATATCTGTACGGGGCATAAAATCCTCCTCCTTATCTCTAATAATGTAAACACACTTGGTTAAGTTGATCTGTCACATGCCTGGTGCAATGTCGCTGAATTAGGAGCATGTATTAGAAAGGGCGGAACAGTTTCTGTGGCTTGTCCCACTGATAGAATACAACACTAGTATATTTTAACATCAAAGTGCGCTTTGCATAGATATCTCTCTACCGTAAGGGTTAGTGTGATAAGAGTTTGAAGGGCTCTATTTTTTCTTTGTGTTTCACGTCCTAACACCAAGAATGTTTGCATGTGCACAAGCAGTAGGAGCAAGGCAGAGAAGGGGCCTTGCCTTCTGAGGTTTCACTGTTGGTAGATTCTACGAAGTTAAGGATTTTATAACAACACAAAGGTGAAATAAATAATTGCAATGGCACCACCAGCTTAGTATCCAGAAAACCTAGACTGGTAAATGCATGCATTTAACACAACATTAAAGTGTTGGCCCATGTCTAAACTATAAGAAAGTGTTATAAAATCAATTAAATTGTATGTTTTGATTTAACTGGATTATTAATTTCCTTCTGATACCTAGTGTGCTCTGCCTGTGATGAGGAAGCCGCGTCATGAGCCATATGCAGGCTGTTACTGTGCAGGCTTTATGAACCGGAGCAATTGGGTCGTGTACTTGAATCATTTTACCTAATTTCAGAGGGAGAAACTTGGATATCAGGATTTTTAAGGGAGTTTATTATTAATTATTGTTCTACTTATATAGCATTAGAGATGTTTTGTGCTTTGAAAATGCACACAAGAATTCTGTTTATAGTATTGGGATGCCCAGAAGAGCGAGCAAATCTTAATTCGCCACTGCGAATAGTAAGAGGAGAAAAGTAGCAGGGGCAGGCAGCATCCTAACACATCAGCACTGGAAAACTAGATGAAAGAGTTGGTGGCTAATAAGCTTGAGAGGAGAAAATGACACTGTGTCCAGGATAGTCAGATGGGAACTGTTCTGCCTACTTTTGGGTGGCATCATGAGAAGTCTTGGAGCTGGGAGCAGCAGCAGGTGATGAGAGAGATGTCAACAAGGTAGTCCCATTGCCATCTTCATTTTATGACTGTTCTGCTAGCATTGGAGTTGTATAGTGCGATGTAGATGCAGCATATGTTTACAGTAAGGGATGTTTTTGCAGCCGAGGGTACTGCTGAAGGATATTGGTGAGCTGCTTTCATGTGGGAAGCAAAGTATTTGTTGAGATTTTTTTCTTTTTATTGCTGCATTGTGGATGGCAGTATTACTAACAGTGGTGAGCTTTCAATCTGTGTGTGTGACTGCACATCACAGGAGTTAATTGTCACGTTTTGTCTGCAGAGAAATATTAAACCTGATTGTGCAGAGCTATAAACGTGCGTGACTGCAGGGAATTTTCTTGGTGCTGGTATAAGTCTGGCTACCTGGAGGTGGGCAAAGTGAATCTGTTCATCCTGTGCAATGAGTTAAGCATAATTGTGGTTGACATCAGGCACAAGTGAAATCCAGTGATGTTTTATTCCTTCAAACCTAATCCCCTCTTTATCTTGTCTTCTTTTGAGTCAACGTGATTCTGGCAAAGCCTGTTTGTGACACCCAGTGAAGCTTATTGTAGAGGACCCTGAATGTTGTGGATTAGCCCCACTATGGAATGAGAAACAGCATAGGCATAGCCGCATCTGTGTGGTGTCCCCCTTGGCTTAATAAGCCACGGTGGGAAGCCTGGTATATGAACTTGAGTTCAATGTTATACTACCTTACTAAGTGCAAAGAAACCATATTAGTATCTTGTATGTGTTAATGTCTTGTATGTTGTGAAAGGTAATTTAATTGTGAATTGGGTGCAGCAATTTCAGTTTCCAGAAACTGATGACTAGCAGGTTTTTTGAGGTTATCAGTTAATCTGTTGTAATGAATGTTCTTCATTACATGCCTCTCCCTGTTAATTAGAAGGGATTTTTACTCCTCTTTATCAAGTCAGGGCAAGTATATTACCTTTTCCTCTGTGCTGTTTATGATAAAGTGCATATCCAGATTGTTTTGTGAAGTGTCCACATGAATATTTCATTGCATGTGCATCTGCACATTCATACGCTGTGTTTTCTGAGCTCCAACCTCTGATGATTGTTCAATACATTAAAAAAATCCAAAATACAGATTGTTTATTGTCTTTTTATTTATACTTATTGGTAGAAGTTCCCCTTTTCTGTGTAGTAATGTGTTTATGATATTAATTACCATGCCAGTTTAGACCAAGGCAATTAATCACTGCTACACGCTACAGAAACAACAGACTCAGAATCAAGTTCTCTGAGTACAGAGGTGAAGCTTGTACCTTCCATAAATGAGAACCTGCCTGACAGAGGGGAATTTGTACCCTGGTTTGGATCTTTTACCTGTGTTTATTTAAAAAACATAGCCAAAACAAAACACAAATAAAAACCCCACCTATTTCCTACTCTGTTCCTTTCCTACAGGTTGAAGCAATACTTGTAAACATTTTTGGTGGGATCGTGAACTGTGCCATTATAGCCAATGGTATTACCAAAGCTTGCCGAGAGCTTGAGCTGAAAGTACCGCTGGTGGTCAGACTGGAAGGTGAGTGCTAATGGTGTCAGACAAAAATCGTCCCTCAGGTGCACAATAATCCACTCTGGCTTTCTTCGATCTCTAAGCTCTAAACAGATTAGTCCCACACAGTACGAATATGTCCAATTCTTCATCCATAGCATGACCTGAAGTCAATAAACTCTTTCCTTATGCATTTCTGTATTCCTGGTCCCTGGTGGTACTTGAAGCAATGAAATTTTGCAATGAAAGCATTATGGTTTTGCTTGTTACATTTGCATTGCAAATAGAAATTATTTTGATGCAAGTTTCTGTTTACTGGGAGGTATTTCTTTTTCAAATGATTTTTACTGAATGCAATTCCTTTATTGCTAAACCCGTAGTAACATACAGTTTTCTTCAATTTACTCCAATATCATAATTAAAAGAAAGATGTTAGAAACGGTATTTGTGAGAGAGAGATTACTGTAATGTGTTCTTCTACCCAAATATCCAATCGAGCTAAAATCCATTAAAAAACAGAAGATTTGGTAATGGTAAGGAATATATTTTTTAGTACATCCAGCATTGTTAAACTGGAAACAAAAAAGTAATAGAGAGGTAAGGAACAGCGCTCTTTGGCAGTTACTGGCTTTAATATAATGGCAGTGGATACGGAGTTCTGTCTCTAATTTTGGAGAAGTACCCTGAAGGAGGAAGGGAGATTCTTCTTCTGCCATTGAATGAAAAAGTGCTTTGATTGAAATCAGCACACGACTCTGGTAAGCTTAAAACATTGCTTTTTTGCTAAGTAGGTTTGGAAAATAGAGGGTTTTCTGCGTTTTTTTTTTTTTTTAAAGCCTGTTCCTCAAAAATGTCAATATTCATGTTTGGGTGTGTGTAAAGAGCATAAAATGTCCTATCACTCAGCATTGGCGGTGAAAGGAGGAAATGCATCCCTCTATGTACCTGAGATGTAAAACAATAAGGTCTTTTTTAACACTGTGATAGAGGGGGGAAGGAAAAAAAGTTCTGAATACACCAGACTTTTTCCTTTTCAAAAAATAAAGTCACCAGGACTCATGAAGGTGAAGGTGGTACTTGTTTTGCCTTTCATGAAGCCCTTTGGTGAGGGTGGTACTTGTTTTGCTTTTCATGAGAAAGCAGGGTTTTCCCATCCCTCATTCTCATGCTACATTGCACGTGATACGTAGTTCACGTCAGGGGACACCACAGCCCAGTTTTGTCCTGTAAAAGTTCTGCTGTGCATTTCACTGCAGGGTTCGAACGCTTTCCAGAGGGCATTCTTGGTTTAACATGGGTAGACTTTTGCTGTGGTAAGTGCAGGAAATTTAAATACTCTAAAATGGATTTTAGAAACAAATGGTGAAAATTTTCTTTGGATGATGCAGCACCACTAAACACCTTAAAAGAGTAAATAGATAGTTTAATATGGATGAAGGAGAGACTGATGGATGTTGGTTAGAAGCAGGAAAGTTTCATAATGTAAAATCTCATTGTTTATCAGCTCTAGGCAATGTTGTTTAGCTTTTTGTCATAGCAAAAAACTTTTCCTGTCTGTCATAGCTGGGAAAAAGCTTATCTCCCAGATCTGCAAGGCTTCTCATCTATTGTAGCTGTTATTTTTTTCAGTGAATATATTGGAAAAGCCGTTAGTTTTCCTTATGAACAAGATAGTTGCAAGTTGTTTCTATTGCAATATTTGAAACTGGTATAAGAGAAACAAGAAAATCAACCTGCTCATTTTAAACTACAGTCTGCTAGGTCTGCCACTGGGTTTTCTTGACCTTTCTCCAATACTTTCAATACTTCCATGATTGTACACAAGTAAGGGTGAATTTTTTTTTTAAGGTGACTTCTGGGAGATTGCAAGAGGCAAAGCAGTCCCCGGGCTGAATGAGGAGAGTCCCGGTGCTACTGCACTGTGGAGTTTGGCTGGAAGAGAAGGTGTGGAGCAGGAGTGCCTCTGCCTGGGGGTTGCAGAAAGCCCTGCAGAGGTGACTGTTCCCCTTTCCCCCTGTTCCCCTTGTGCCTGCGACCTTTATGAGAGTTGTGTGCTGTTTCATCCACAGAGGCCGAAGCTGAATCTTCAGAATGTCTAACACAGATTTTAATGCAAACATCTTTTCTTGGTCATCTTCCCATGATTGCTTACTCTTTACTAGGTTGGTAATAATGCTTCTCCTAGACTAGTTGCTGACTCCAGAGATGGCGATACCACGTTTTCTTTAGGAAACTCTGTCCCAGTGTAATACAGCAAACTCTCCCTTTTGCGTAATATTTATCTGAAAAGTTTTTTAATTCCTTCTCTTATTCTTAGTGTTACCCATCAGCTCATCCTAAACGAAGAGCTATGTTGTTTACAGCCTTCAGACGTTGTACTTAGAAACTGTTAGCTTGTAACTCCTGCTTTCTCTGCCTCCTTAATCATCCAACCAAGCAAAATATATATATATATATATTTGGTTCTTTTAATCTTTCCTCAGAAATCAATCCTTTTGGATCGTTAATCATCTTCGTTGTTCTTCTCTGAACTCATACCGGGTTATCCAAACATATAAGGATTTTGAATTAATAATGAGTACTGTGGAAGTAATAAGGCAGCCCAAGACTTTTTAAAAAGTCACCAATAGCATTTTACACCTCAAAAGGAGAAAAAAGGACAAGCACTTTTTTGGATTTCCATTTTGAACATTTTTCCAACAGAAGGTTCATGATTTATTCCCATAACTCTAACGGATTTGTGACCTGTACTTTAAAGACTCTTTGCCTGCATGCACTGTATTACAAATGTCTTGATGACTAGAGTTTTAATCAGTCAAATCTGTCCTGATTTAGCAGGATTCTGTGGACAAATCTTTGTTCTCAGTTGTATAATAAATACAAGCTGTTTTACCAGTGGATAAAGAAAGGATTACTCTCCTCTTTGAAAACAGTAACGTTATAATTACATGTATTTACTTGCCTTATCAGTAAAGAAATCACCAGCTGAGATGCGGGATTATTGTTGTTTAAAAAGCTCATGGACAAATGGAGAAACCGCATATTCCAAATTTTATCCTTTACAGATGTAGAAAACTAACTTCTGCTGGTTTTATGCAGCATTTTTTCCTCTTTAAAGTGTAATGTACTTCAGTTAAGTTTTGTGAAAACTAACAAGGAGCGCTGAATGGAAGCCAAACTTTGTTTCTCATTTATGTAGCTCAGAGTTAGATGAAAAAAGGAAAGAATGAAAAAGAATTGTAAATTAGATGTCCTCTTCCTATGCTAGAAATTTTACATTCTCTCTCTTTCAACAAATTAATTCTCTGCTTCTGTGGTCATAGCACAAGAAGAATTGGGAGGAATTAGAACTAGTCGATACATTGAAACATAGCTAGAAGCAAGTTGGCTTTTATTCACATGTCTGAATCCAGAATTTCCTGTTATATTTTCAGCCATGTGATTCAAGATCTTCTGTGTTCTTCAGAATCTAATGATTTTTTTTAATATATTCAGAAATCTTTTACACACAAGTGAAATTTAGCTCCAATTTGTATATCTTGCTCAAAAATACAGTTTAGTATGTATGCCTGTGATTTTTAGTATCCCAAATTGCCTATCAAGAGAGAAGAATGGGATATTGCAAAGTCACATTTAGAACTTTATTTGTATCAACCTCTTCAGACACTTTGGGTTTAAACATTCAGCATGAATTTAAATGTGCCTGAGTCTTTCCCAGTTTGGATGTAAACATGGGGCAGGGGAAAAGAAAAAAACTGTTCTTTGGGAAAAGTTTAAGATAGAAAAGGGCGAACGGGGTGGACAGAATAGAAAGGGTTTAATTGTCTCTTAAGAGACAATTTTTAAAGTGAAAGTTGGTTTGTTCTTGACTGCAGAGCCAACAGCTACCAGATGTGTGCGCCACCAAAACTTCATACGTTCCCTCGCTAAAGGTCATTACTTAAAGCTGATCCCTAGCCAAACCTCAAATCAAATGTTGAGTGAAGGTTAGCTGGTGATGGACTTTAAACCTTGTCCCTTATTCTCCAGTACCTCTGTCTTTGAGACCTGAGAGGCTATGAGTTCCCAGCTTGTGGGCTAGCAGAAATGACATAACCTGGCTACATGCCAGGGAGGGAAATTTGGCTCTTAATATGCCTCATAAGTGTAGCATATCAAAGCTGAACCATTACTGTTGATAATGTAACATGGTCACAATGTGTTCACGTCAATAATATTGTCAAATGTACTGCATATTGTGAAATATTTTGTCGTAGCAGAATGTTTTGGGTAGATCAGATTATTTTTTAGGTTAGTCTTCTATTTCTTAGGATGTACCAAATGTATATAGCTGTGTCTTCTCCCCTTACTTACCTGAAAAGGTAGAAATGGCATTGCAGAGTCTTGCATCCTCTCCAGCCATCAGCATTAAACAGTGGCAATTTAGCCTGTTCCTAATTGTTTTATGACAGTGCAAATGAATAAATGAACATTATCAAAATCCTGTCAGAGTATGATTGGGGATGTTTTGTTTGGTTGGTTTTTATTCAACCTGTGCAGTCCTCTTGACTCATTTGTAACAATGTGTGCTGGTATAATCTTAGAATTTATAGAAGCATGCTTAGATAGAATATTTATTACTAGGATTTTTAGGTAATGAGTTGAATAGATTCACTTTGCTAGTGAAAGCAGAGCTTTCAAGGCAATGGAAGTGTAAATGTGAGCGATTGCATGTACACAGGCAGAGAGGTTGTTTCGGAACCCAAGTTTCAGAAAGAGGATATTTAGATTAAAAAGCCTCAAAGTATCTGCTGATAAAATTACATCTTTCCTGTTTTTCCATGGAGTGTCATTGACAGTAGTAGGTGTCAGAAGGAAAAAACTTCTTTTTCTCATCAGAAAGCTATTCCCTTAATAGGAGTAAACTTTAAAAAAAAAAAAAACAAACGAACAAAAAAACCCTGAACAAAAAACCTCCAGCAACAACAACGAAAGCCCTGTAACCTTCAGTCCTGTGAATTTTCACTGTTTCTCAGTTGGCTACAGGGTAGGTGAAGGGCAGGTTCTTTCGATAGCCTGTGTGGGGGATTCTTTTTACAGTTCTCTGACACCATCCAGTGGCAGGAGGTTAATGTTAGAATAGTGGGATTATTTATTTGTTTATTTTAATGTCTACTGCAATAAGATGATACCCTTTGTAGATTCTTAAATGTTTCCTGTGCATGATAATTTCTGTATTCTCCATATATCTAAAATACTTATCACAATGGGATAAAAAGCTATCATTAAAAGAAGAAATTACAGCAAAGGAAATGCTTGCTGAAAAATATGTTTAGTTGTATGGCCTGCCTATAAAACAGTACTTTATTTAATCAATACAAAATGTACCCTTACTCTTCTGACTGCAGTGAGATTTTTTTTCAGCTTTCATATTTTCATTTGTCTGCATAAACTCCCCCTCCCTTCTTAGTGGACTGTGTTTTGTATTGATTTTGTAATGCATGTTAGACAAGTGGTGCGTAGAGCAATCAATGCAGTGCAGAATAGATCCAATGTATTGTTCCCACTCTGACCTGTTAGTAAATTAATATTGGCCACTTAGTGAAGAGCAAAAGTTAGTTTTAAGTACGTGGCTATCACAAACAGCATAATGTTTTTCTCTGTGGGAAAATTTTTCCCTCTTTCCGTTTTTTCCCTCCTCACAACACTTTGTCTTGTAGAATCCTGTTTGAGAGATCGGTACAATCTTGACTGTTTAAAATGTTTATCACACTTGTATCTAAATAATAGATAAAACCTTCAAGACTTGATAGGAATCGCTATACAAATGTGAGGAGCTGAACAGAGAAGAGAACCTTCCTAGTGCCTTCTGACTTCCCTGTACAGTTCTGTACTGGCAATTAACAGCTTCCACATTATGTTATATAGGATGGTTGAAAAATAAATCAAATATTATGCTCTTTTTTGCCCATATATTCTTTTTTCTGTAGGAAAAGTCCTGTACAGTTCTGGATGTTACTATGCAACCAAATCCCCCTTCTGCCAGAGATTTCAGATGTCTTTGACCTTCCTACACAAGTCCTACAGTGCGTCCTCTGCATATCGATGGGAAGCATGACCTCTTCTGCCAGTGCTTTTAAACAGCTAGCAGATGGGGTCCTGCATTCCTCTTCCAGACACCTGCCTCTCCTATCACAAAGTGCTGGGGCCTGCTGCGACGGTGCCGGGAGTGGGAATCCTGACTTGCGCATGCTGATGAAACAGACTTCTGAATTTCTCTGCTTCTGCTGTACAATTTCAGACATTTTAGAAAGAAAACCCCAAAATCACCCTTAAGTTGCATAGTAAAGAATATGCTCCTTGCTTGGTTAATAATTAAGGCTATAATTAGTGTATAGCTCCAAATATAATTAAAATTCATTTTGCTAGGTCTAGGAATTACAAAGTAATTAAGCGTTTTGACATGGCAAATGAACAAGGAACTTGATGTGGAGGAGGGGGCTAGAAGTGATCCCAAAGAGGATCAGCTCAGGGTCTTGTGCTTGTGACTAGTGGTGTGATCCCAAAGTGCGGATTCCACTTCCTCAGTAGGATATCTGACTCCAAGTTCTTCTGTGGTGCAGAACAGATCAGTGATGAAAGCTTTGGAGAATCCACATTTTCTGTTTGTCTTTGTTTTCCATCAAGACAGAGCTAGAGTAAATGGGAAGGTGATGCACTTGTTCACTTTTATACAAGTGAACAGTGTGAAAAACACGCTTTCCTGAAATATCTTTTTTAATTTATGCTTTTTTCCTTTACTGTGCATGTAGTCTGTTGACTAAATTTGAATTCTTTATGTACAAAATGGAGCACTTGTACTGTATGGCTGTACAGTCATCTTCAACATGGGATAGTATAGTGCAGCAGCAGAGGAGGGAACAGGGTCACGCTGAATGCTTCAGAGCTCTGTATGTTCCCCTTTTTTAGCAGAAATGCAAAAAAGTGTATTCAATAGCAACTCAAAACCAGTTAGATTTTCAGTATTACCCAAATCTTTGTCTTCCAATAGCCCGTTTTGCAGCTTTCAGTTAACATGGGTGAATTTTAGTTATAATTGATTCACTGACTGCTGATTAGCTGTTGCTGATTGTTGCTAATAAATGCGTTAAATCTTCTGAGTATCTTAAAGGCCTGATACGTGATCCGTTATCCACTGCTCTTGCTGGATGTCCCTACTGACTGGTGGATGTTGGATTGACCCTCTAATCTTCACAAAGCTCCTCATGTGGATGCAAGTGCTATTGTCAGATTGCATTGTCTGTCAAAATTGTCATTGAAATTAGGAGTTCCTTCTTCTCAGCTCAGTCTGAACCACTCATTGAATCTGTTGTTAAACTGAAATGATGTCTAGTTTGAAGCATTAACTACTTTTATAGAGATTTAATAGAAGATACTCATTTTGCATTAACATTAATTACTAATTGTAGTCGATGTTCCTTTTTAGGAACAAATGTTCATGAAGCCCAGCGTATTCTGAATGAAAGTGGACTCCCCATCACATCTGCAAATGACCTTGAGGATGCAGCAAAGAAGGCAGTGGCCAGCGTGGCCAAAAAATAACAACTTGAAGATTATTCTCATGGAAAGTGTGTGTGTTTCACAAGATGTCATTCCTGTTGTTATTTCAGAGAGGACTAGTGGAGTTTTTCTAAGCAGTCATCAGTGTTGGTGGATTTAATCTGTAATATATGGCAAACTCAGGCCATAGGCTTGCAGGATAGGCTTCAGAAATTTTGCAGCTACGTTCGTGAAAAGTTTGTATGTCTTCATCTAATTTTGGTAATTTTGTTGTTCAGAATTGTAATAAGTAATACGTATTATTTTTTTCTGCTTTCCTTCCAAAATTATCACTGATAAACTCATGATAAGATACAATAATTAATAATTAACTTCTATCAACAGGATTGATCTTTAATCAAACACAATATTTTCATTCTTTTTTTTATATTGTAAAGGGTCAGCAAACTAATAATGGGTTTATATTTTTTATGGACTTTTACAGTAATGTAAAAAATTGTGCTTACAATATCTATTTTTATTCAAATGAATAATGTTTATTTTCTTTTTTAGAAATCACACGTCTTGCCTTAAGATGATTTTCTTTTGTAGATGCCAAAGTATACCTCACAATAGGAAAAGGACCTTCCACTCTTATACTGTGCCTATAAGCTGGTGAAATGTGATTCATTTTATTTTCTAGTTTTTGGGAATGAGGTGCAGTGTTTCTAGGTGTAACAGTGCCATACAGAGAGCTCTAGGAGGTCTGCCAGTAAGAAAATGGCTGCTAACATTTTAAAATAACCTCTTTCATAAGTATGTCACTGCTGTGAGGTTTTAAAATAAGATGAGAACCTGAAGCAGTTTTCTGTCAGAAGCATGGAGTATTCTTGAATTGATTTCACTTCCAAAAGCCATTTCTGATTTATTGGGAATAAAACACAAATGAACTTTTCCATTTTTAAAGTATTTGATTTCTCAGGCAACAGTAAAAATATGTACAAGAAAAAAAGTTTCAGTACTCAGATATTGACCGAGATGTATTTTGATTATATATTCTTTTGTAACAGTCAAAATTCAAGCTGTTAGTTACACAAATCATTCATTCAGGGAACCAGAAGACAATACCAAATGGCTTGTGTGACTGAAGAACTCGGTACAAATCTCGCTCAGCCCAGGAGTTACATGCTGAAAATCATCAATAAATTTGAACAGTGAACAAATGAGTGGATACTATGATCTGGTGTTGTAAATGGGCAGAGAGGTAAAAATTTGTCTAATAAATTCTTAATTGTGATTTTTGAGCGGCTCTAATCAATACTGTGTTCTACTTAGAAAAATGTAAATAAATTTTTCTTGACATTTCCATTAAAACTGTTACATTCAAAATAAATTATCTGCACTAATCTCTGGCTCTTGACACAAATAGTATAGATAGGTTGCTATCATCAATTACTGTAGGTTTTTTCTTCTCCATTCCTTTCTCTACATATTGCTCACGGAAAAAATGTATGACCATTAGAATAGCAATAAATATGCCACTAGGTATGTACTTATTGACTGAATGAAGGAGAAGGGTATCGTTAGCAGTTCTCATGAAGGTGCATAGAAGCACACTGCTTTGAAAGAAGAAATGTTTACCTCACCACAATAAATAAAAAAGTTACACTCTATTTTATACATTTTAATGCTGGAAATAGAAGCATTCTGTGGAAGAACTGTTTATGCAATGTTGTCGCACACTGTGTGTCTAACTTCTGGTCTCAGAACCATTCATTGTGTGTGTATGTGATTTTTATTCTGCAAAGATTAACACTGTGTACACCGTTTCGTGAAATAAATGTAAAAATGAACCCATTTAATGACTTTGTCCTTTCTATAAAATAGAAAATTGTTTAATTTGTCTATTGTAGTCTGTGTTCTTCCATTCAGCATTTTGTTACAGGTGGGTGAAATCGAATGCATAGGAATTTAATTTCAATTGGGTAATATCGGTATACTCTTATATACGTGCTTTTTCTCTAAAAAAGGAAATCTTTTCATCTCTGTCTTTTCTTTTACATAGGCTAATGACAGTACACACAAGTTTTATTCCTCTTAAGCCATGTACAGAATAGAACACCGTAATTTTTAATTTTCAACTGTCACATGGAAAATTTCTTAAGCTCTGGGTTTGTATTTTTGAACGTTTGGCGTTTCACTTGTGCCAAGGCACTGTTCGCTCTCGGTAACCAGAGGCTCCCTTTCTCTGCTCAGCTTGGTGCGCTGTTGTGGACTGCTTTGTTTTTATTTGTGTGGGTCATTTCTCTGGGTATGGAAATGCGTAAAGTTAGTTTTGGTTTCCCTTGGAAAGGCGTTTTAGTTACATTTGCTGTGTTTTTAGCTGTTATAAATTGCAAGTAAACGCAATGCCTAGAAGGGATGCTTTTGTCTTTGCTCAAGCATGCAGAGTCGCAACCTGGCAGGAGTGCGGTTTGCTGTCCTCAGCAGCTGTCTGCCTGATTGCTGGCCCCCACCTCAGCGGGGCTGGATGCAAGCTCCGCTCCCGCCAGCCTCTTACAGCTTAAACCCAAAAGGCACGTGCATGAGAATTGCCCCTCCTGCAGAAAGCGAACAGCAGTGTAAGCAGCGGGTAAGTTCCAGTTAATCCCCTTTGCGAAAGTTTTAAGTAGGATTTAGTTAGCCTTTAAATCTTGAAATTTCAGCCTGTATTAATAAAGCTCTGTAGGATTGGGCACTTAGAAGGGAAAACAGGAGGAAACTGTTAATGCTGCCATTGTATTACATCTTTAACAAGATACCTTTAAATTCTCACCGTGAAAGCATAACAGCTGGGAGTTCTGGAGTAATGTCCTTAACGTGCATTTATACTATCCTATTTGTCAGGCCTGTTCTTCCCTGCATCCGGAAAAGCAGCTGGTATCATGCAAAATTGCTGTGATTGGAACAGTGTGTCAGTGCAAATCAGTCACCAGATGAGATCCTGAGCAGGGCTGTCCCTTCGCAGCAGAGTCTTTTTCCCCAGTGAGGAGCAGTGCTGTGCCGCTTGCCTTGCCCTCCAAGGTGAGCCTTGCCCGGTGACCTTGGGGATTTTCAGACCTGGCACCTACAATAACCTCTGGTTATTACGTGTCGGGTCGGCCTGGATGGTTCGCTTGCGCTGAGAGCTGAGCACAGTACTTGCTGAGTGTACTAAGAGTGGCCCGAAACACGGGTCTGAGCAGCCTCGCTGGGCTAGAAGAGCCGGGAGGTCTGTGTGCACAAGGCTAGGTGCTGGCAGAACCACGTCCTGTAATAAAAGCTGTCAACTTAGTTACAGAAATCCAAAAACCTCCTAGGCTTACTGCTGTATTACATGACATGTAAAATGCTAGTATTAGATGCTGCTGTAAGCCTCTGAACTGATTGCGAGATTTCATGCCTTGGTTTTCTTTTTGCTGCCTTTCAGAAAATTGGAGTTTCTTTCGAAGTCAAGGTCAGCTCTAGCAAGGGGCAAGGGGGGGAAAGCAGCTCATTGCACGTTTTGACTTACCTCAGTTTCATTCCCCTTCCTCTACTGAACTTCCTGGTTTTTTCCCCACTTTTCCACCCACATAGCTCACTCCCTGTGCTTCCTCACTACTTACGGTGTCGTCCTCAAAACTGGCAGAGTGCACACCTCTGGGTTTTGCTAGGTTTGCACGGTTGGGCTGGCTGGTCTGGAGCTGGATGCGTTGTGTGAGCATCCAGACGCCTGCCTGGGAGCTGGGAGTGCTCCAGTCAGCCCGTCTGCCGGCGCCAGCCTAACACCATGCTACCAGCAGGCATCAGCGACCGGGTGCGGCTGGTGTACGCCAGCCTAAAAGCTGTCCTAGAGTCCTCTCAATGCCTCTTCCCTACCTGTCCATCACTGACCTTGACCTCCTATGTTCTCCACTGGCTTCTATACAAAAGGATAAATGCAGGAGCAGAAATGGGCTGAGGAGCAGTTAGGCTTGCCTGTTCAGGAGTGCTGGGCTCTGAAATGGGGCTGTGTTTCAGAAAAGTTGTAGACAGATATGTTTGTAAGAGACAAGAGGAGTGAAAAGCATGGGAAAGCTTGACACGCATGTAAAGGGCTGCTTCAAAGAGAGAAGAAATACTCTTCCTGAAAGAGAAATAGTCTTCCTCAAGTCCAGTGTGGACAGGACAAGCAGTGAGGAGCTTTGACTGTGGTAAGGGACATTTAGGTTAGACTTGCAGCCATGAGGTAAGCCAAGGAACGGGCTGTGAAATCATCAATGGATGTTTTTTAGAGTTAGATGAGCATCTGTCAGGGATGGCTTAAGAAGAGTTGATTTTTGCCTCAGGGCAGAGGGATGGATGAGGTGACCTTCCTGCCTGATCTGATAGGATTTAATGCTTGTTGGTAAGGTTTTGTTTTCTTATTTTCTTCCTAACTTGTAGGTACAGGGAGGAAAAAGAAGGACAGATCTGGTGGATTCTTGAAAGAAACTGTTTTAATTTAGTCACCAAGAATGATCTGCAGCTGCCAGAGAAATGAAAAGCAGATTATGCAAACTCAAGACTTTCCCTAACAATGGGAACAGTGTTACTGCAATGCATAAAAGGCTGAGCAGAGAATTAGGGGTATCTATCAACTTTAATATGTTTAATTTAAAAAGGAACAGGTTGCACCAACAATTTTTTTTCTACTTAATGAGGCCCGTTCGTAAGTAGAATAACAGGATTTGCCTGTCACCCAGAGGAAATGACGGTATGTGTATTTGTACTTTGGTGCAAAACTTGTGTTGATCGCAGTGATTTAAAACTTTTTCCAGCCCAGCTGCAGTCAGTTTGATGTCGGGATCCTTTCATCCGGAGACAGATGCACCCTCGGTAGAATCCTGAACACGTCTGTGTCTTTGTTCAGCCTCACAAAGTACCAGCTAAAGATTAAAAATAAAAGTATACATGGATTATTGCATGTTATTCCTCAGAGTTAACCACTATGAGATAAGATTTGGCTTATCCAAGACCTGGCAGCCCGCTCCTGCAGACTGCAGAAGGATCTTTAGTGCATACATGAATTTGGGCTTTTGCATTTCCCTATTCTGCCCACGCTTGTGGGTTCTGATCAGTTTAGGGAGAGTAATAGCAGAACATTGCATAGCATACAATGCTCCCCATTTCTTGGGGCCATTCCTTTTCTATAGGAGTTAGAGCATTGAAGAGGGAAAAGGTTTTCTGTGTACCTTGGATCACAGTGCCAGGCTGGAGACAGGACTCGCCTCCATTCTGGTGTGTGGATAAACGCAGGCTGCTTCTGGTGAGCTACCCTTTCCACGTGCTGTTCGTGTAAGTACAAAGTGCCCTTGATGGGCAGGCAGAGGGCAAAGAACTGGGGGGGAACCCACAGGACTTGATGGGGATGGCAGGTGGATCCTCACTGGGCTTCAGGGAAGGCTCTGCTCCACACGTCTTCTGTATCTCACACTGCTTGCAAGGAAGAAGCTCCACGTTGGAGTTGTGGTGGTTTCCCATATCTGCCCTCCTTGTGCCCTTGGAGTGCTCCCACACCATCAAGAAGGAGAAAGCAAGAGCAATGCCACGAGGACAGTATTCCCTTCTCCCATCATCTTGGCACAGGAGATGCATCATTCTGGACCTCCTTCTGTCTGCATAGGTGGGGAAATAGCCTGGACCTCATTCCCAATTGAATCCTGGCTAATCTGTAATAAAATCTAACAGGGATAGCCAAGCCTGGAGAGAAGGAAGCAACTAACAGAAATAGGTTACTCTATGAATTAAGTGCTGTTGGGATGTGGAGCAGGATGGGATTTGGAAACTGGGCCCTTTGTGTTTACCGGAGCAACTCTTCTGAACGCGTGCATGCATGCAAGCAGGCCATCGTCAAAGAGGTGACAGTGACGAAGTATCGGTAAGTGAATCTGGGAAAGGAGGGCTTGGAGAGATCAAGTGTAAGAGTTTTTGCATTTCTCTAGATACAGAGATGGGAAAATGAGAAATTTGATCTTTCTATTATAATCGACATAAAGAATTACAGGGCAGCAAAAGGCCAGGCAGCTAAACAAAGCTGTTCCCTTTAAGTTTATTTCAAATGTCTCTCTGCTTCGGCACTGTGTCCTTCAAGACTTTCCCTCTGTAATTGCATGTGGCAGCCTCTTTACAGCTAGATGCCGATTGCTGCTCTCTAGCCACTCCGAAACAGAAATAAAAAATAACAGGCAAGAAAGGGCATTGCAGCAAGTACTTAGGAGAGACATTCCTCCTTTGTTTCACAGATGGGTCAATAGAGGGGTTTAGAAAATGTCATTTTGTTCACAAGCACTGCTCTGTTTGGCTCCATGACCGAACACTGGCCAACACTCAGCAGCTCAGTCCCTGTAACAACTCTCCCTTTTGCTTCCATTAAAAGACTTTACCCTGCAAGGCAGCACGGTTCAGGAAATAAATGGTATTTGGTGCCCTGCCTTACCTGTGCTGCTTGCTTAGCAAAATTGACCTTTTGCCCCAGCTACGTGGGACCAGAGCCTTCATTCAAAGGATATTGGCAGCAGTGTGGTGTTAATCCCCTACAGCTGTAATATCCTGGTCTGTGGGGGAGCCAGGCTTGTGAAAACAGACAACCTGCAGCTTTGTAGGGATTCATGCTGCGTTTCAATAGGAGAGCATTGAACATCAAAGGGCTCATCCTCCCTCTGCCACCAAGCAATGGGAGAGAGAGCGTTTGCATAGCAAACGCAGACTGACGTGGGTCCTGCCCTTTTGCACCTCTGTGCCATGTACAGACAAGCTCAAACTTTAGTATGAAGGTGTAAATCCTTTCTTTGTCAACAGAAGATATTGGGCCTAAAATCCTCTGCTTCTGCGTAGGTTGTTCGGATGTGCTTGACTCACCTCTGAAAGGGTGCCGGGGAAGCCAGCCAGTCTTGGCAGCTCTGTGCCAGGAGTTCCTGGAGATATTTGGGCAAGCTGAGTTGTGAACTTGCCCTCTCTTTTCCTCACACCGGGGTTTGTGGGGCGCTTTTCTATCTGCCCCTCTTGGTTTTCCATTTTCTGAGGCAAACGTGAAAAGAAGGGCTGGCTGCAGCGTTCCTAGGAGCATTTCTGACTGACATCAATAGAAATTGCTAGGGCTGGCCTAAAGAAACGAGTATTAATAGGAAGTCAGACAAATTCCCAATATTCTTCTTGGACCTTCTTAGCCTGTCCATTCACTGAAGTTCAGCTTCATTCTTTAGCACTGCTCAGCCTAAACCCCGAGTTCCTGAGGTGCTGGAAAGCCCTTAGTGCCAGCGGCTTTTTCTACTGTTTTCCCAAGTGCTTTTCCTATATTGTACAGCAGGAGGAACAACACTTCAGATGTGAAGATGTTAATCCCCTTTGAGTTGTACTCTAAATAAGCATGGGCAAAACACAGGGAAAATGAAGCAATACATTATTTTGCATTTAATTTTCCATAACTATTGTCTTGTAGCACTGGTGAAATGTTTGACATAATACACCTCCACAGATTGTCCGCTGAACATCTGGTAATCAGTCCTTAAATTCACTTTAGAGAATACTCAGAGCGGAAAGTAAATTTTCTCAGACATGCAGAATGTCACTTGCAAGAGAATGTATCTTTTTCCATTACTGCCATGATGGGTGCGGGATACTGCTGCTCTCATGCCGATGTCCAGAATGCTGAGTGCTTCCTCATCAAGACAAAACTTCTGAGGACAGCAGCAGACTGGTGTCAGTGTCAGTTCTCCATGTGTACAATTCAGCCTTAGAGCTTCAATCCTATTGATTTCCTTAACATTATCCATCTATTGATTTTTCCACTATCCTCTGGATTATACTCATCGTAGAAATTGCTGCACACAAGCCTGAAGAATTCTTGCTGTCACGCTCCATCTGCTGAAGCCAGCCTGTTCTTGCATGACAGCTGCATTGGCTTTTCTAGTTGGGAAATTCCCATCTCCATCCTCATGAGGCTGCCCTTTGAAAATGGCCTGCTTTCAAAAGACACGGAGTGGTCGTGCCAGAGCTGTGCCTCCTTCCGACTGATTTCCAGGTTTCATCATTAAGCTTGAGCTTTTTCACATCACAGCTCGAGTTCTTCCCCAGTCGTTTCCACGTCTTGCAAAGATCTGAAAATGCAGCAACAGCAGCAGAAGCAAAGCCCGTGTTTGCAGCCTGCATGGTGGGACTTTTACATACAGTCCCTTTTGTTCTGCTGTCTGTTGCTGGTGTTAACAGAACCACCCACGCACTGTGTTTGAGCCTCTTCTAAGATGGGTATTAAAAACGGGTAATTCGGAAAGTGCCTGTATCACTCCCAGCCTTCAGGACCAGCTATGTAGTATCTCTACAGACATCCCAGGCCCCCCATTCCTAACTTGGTATATGTGGTTCACAATAAAACATTAATTTGGCAGCTCAAGAGTAGGTGCTACTTTAATGGTTTGCAATAACTCCCTTTCCTCTCCTAGCATAGCAGTACCGTGTCTGCTGTAACACTAGGGAGAGGTGACTGAGACCTACCATGTCTGTAAATCCCTCCTACTTCAGTGAAGCTGAGCTGCCTCTGAACTGGAAATGCGCTCGCCAAGTCTTTCTGCCTGATATTTTTACAGGATGGGTCATGGAGACCGTGGAAAGATGCCTTTTGAACGTGTTCTCTGAATCCTGTCACTGCGGCATATCTCTTCTGTAGAAAACCAGTGTTAAAGTTGGTGTGCGTTACTGAACGGACATAACAAGCCTTTCAGCTGTGGAGGCTGGACAGCGGAGTTTACTCTGAACATGCTGTTAATACACGAAAGACGTTCTGGGTAAATATTAGCTAAGTCCTGACATGTTTGCAGCACTCCATCAGGGGCAGCAATGGAGTTGTTAATGGGACTGCTTGAAGGATTTTGTGACCTACACTGACAGGTAAAACACAATTTGGTGTATTTGCTGATTGGAAATGTTTGCCTGAAAGCTTTTACCAGAAATTTTGATTCTTGGTAAAATGCAAATTTTGAAGTGTGAAAACTTGGCCAATGTTTAGATTTGTTCACAACTGAACTGTCAGAACTGATTTTTGGAGCCAAAGGATCTCTGGAAGATTCCTGCTTTTCCTTGTAGCATACTTAAATGCAATATTGTGATGAAAACTTTAATGGGTAGGATTTTTCCACCACACTTTCCCCCTTCAATTCTCTGTCTTTCCCCAGAAAGAACAAAAGATACGAGACTGGTAAAAATAAAACAACTTTTGGATAAAATTCTACTTATCATTTAGGCACAGTAAATACATCCATAACAGTGTAATGTTTCATTTCTCAGGTCTAAGCTACGAGTGGGGTGAAGGCTGCCCTCACAGCTAACCTCACAGCCGGAGCAGCCCTGGCGTTTCTGTTCCGCTGGCCGTGGGGGGACTCTGCGGTGGGAGCAGCTGCTGTGGCCCCTCGGCTCCCATCCCTTCCCTGCCTCTCCAGACTGGCTGGATGCCAGCAATTAGAATCTAATTGAGAAGCTTTAAAAATGCATCTCTTCCCCATTCTTTCTGCTCTGTTTAATCCTCTAACAATTCCCAGCAGAATTCTTCACAAGGGATTTTGCACCGCTTTACTGTTTGCTCAGTGTTCGGAGTTAAAGCAGGTGTCTCAGCAGAGCAGGGCTGTTTGGGGACCCAGGAGGGACTCACTTTTCTTGCTGTCTTCTCTGCTGCTCCATCCTCCTGGGCAGTCCCTGTTTTTGCAGAAACTGGGATGTCACCTGGTTGCACAAGCATGTCCACGTCCCAGAGCTGGTGCACTTCCTGAAACTGGTGTGGTGCCTGCAGTGGTGGTGGTGGTGTGGAGATCAGGACGTGGCTATGTGAGTGCAGGTAACACTGGCAGGTATTTCTGTGCTTTTCCCTCATCTCAGTTTAAAAATAAAATCTGTCACTATTGATAGCCTGAATGTTTCCCAGAAGTGAGGAAAAAGCAGCTTCATCTCCTCCTCACTGGCTTTTGGCCGTTTCTGGACGCGTGATAAATGTATTACTGCATTCTTTGCCTGGCAGCGAGCAGCCCTGATCAGTGACCAAGGGCCTGTTGTACCCAGAATTATCCAGACAAGCGACGCTGAAGTTTGGCAGTGCCTTGGACAGCCAGCGATCCTCTTCTGGTTTGTAAGTCTTCCCCTGACTTGTAAGCCATTCCTTCTCCCCATTAGTCCCCGGTGATAGATGTTTATTTCCCGCATACAGCAGGGAGTGAAGACAATTATCCACCCCCTTCCTATAGCTTCTCCCCTGGCTTTGTACCTCCCTCCTGCTCACTCCGTCTCCTGGAATCCTCCTGCTGTTTGTTTTCTAGTCACCAAGTAATCCAGAATACCAGTGGAGGGTCAGGAGGGTGTTAGACCTTTGTTTTCATCATTAGACTATGCTGACTCCATGGAGCGTGGGTCAGACCCCATGTTATTGTTGTCACAACTCTTGTCAGTTTAGTGAGAGTTTTGCCCAAGGAAGGACTTTGAGCACAAGCACTTTAAATGCCCGGTAAGTAGAAAACAAGAAGCTGCTTTGTCACGTAGACCAAGCTGCTCACTAGCCGGGAAAGATGTTTGGAGCATGTCTTGAATGCATGGAATAAGCATGGCCACCCTCATCCTTCCTCCTCCTACCTAGAGTGGCTGCACAGAAGTGCCTGGGGTTATGACGGAGCAGCTTTATGTCACTTTGCTTTTTCCCTCATTTTTTCCAATTCACCAGCCCATTTACGAGAGGAGAACCTGCTTTCATGGGTTTAGTGCTAACCTCTGATAAAGCTCATCAAGAGATTTATGAAAGTAACATAAGATCATGGTCTGTCAAATGTCAATAAGCAGAATAAAAAGCTCAGCACTGCAGTTATAGAGATCCAGCAATTAAAGCATTTGATGAAAGTATTTTATTGGAGTATATATTACCATTTGGTCCAATTATTTTGCCATTAAACATTAAGAAAAATTGAACCAAATGGTGCCCAATAGAAGGAATACATCTGCTCTGATGAATTCCTGCCAAAAAGCACTGGGAATCTTAGTACAAGCATTTTGTCAACCAAGATAACAGTATTTTTCTCTCCAGCTGATAAAGCAGGGCTTTTGAATCTTATTTATGACGTATAAATTGGCTAATTTGTTACCAATATCAAACAGCCCATAAGAATCAGGCAGTGTAATAGCTAACAAAATACTGACAGCTTCATCACTTGCTGACTGCATGGAGTACAATATATGCTCAATTAATAGAGAGTGCAATTATCACAGAAACTGTGAGCAGGAACTAATTATACAGAAGCCAATCAAAAACAGCCCAAAGCAAGGCGGGATGTATTTCAAGAAACTTGAGTGTGATTTTTTTTTTTTTTAAATTTCTTTTTTCTTTTCTTTTTTTTCTTATCTCCATGTTTGCCTTACCTCCATGAGAGGGAAGGGGATGTGGTATCTCCAGGAAGAACAAGTCAGCCAAAAGCCTGGCCATAATGCTATAGGTGAGCTCTAGCACAGGTTCCAATTTCCATATGAAACAGAAAATCACAGTGTTTTTCTGTTTAAACACATTGCAATTATAGTGTAACTGGGGATAACCAAAACACATCTATAGCAATCCTTTCCTTAAGGTATAAGAGACTTGCAGGCAGTGACAGATTGGAACTTTTGAAGGAAATTTAAGGAGAAAACAACATCTTGATATGGATTTTGAAAAAAATGGTGCATTCAAGGAAGAATCTTTTAAACCCCTAGGAAGGGCAGCTTTTAATTTTTGGGATAAATACAGCACTGGCTTGTTAAATTCCTGATGGTCTCTTAAATACTCAGTAGTTGCTAAAGTAAGAGGTCATTCTGCTTTTTTCACGAGTTGAAGAAAAAAGATGTATCTCTACATAAAAAATACTGATTTAAGCTGTTTTCCTTGGCCTTGCTTTCCTGTAGTGCTCATACCTTGGTAATGTTGGTCAGTCTTGGAAATAAGTCTAAAAATATAGAAATTCAGAGAAAAAAAAGAAAAAAGAAAAATCTCACTAAGAGGCAACCCATGTGAAGGGCCAAAAAATTTCCAGTGTTTCAGATACTGAGAATATTTGGAATAACCCTGGTTATCTTCAGTAAATAAATAAACATTCCTGACCCTGGAATTGTTTACATTTCTATTAATGGGGGTTTTAATTAGAAATGCTAATATCTTTTACATACTACCACATTTAAAGGCCACAAAATAAATATAGTACAAAGCAAAAAAAAAAAAAACCACAACCCTAAAGCACCTCACATCCATAATCTGGCAGTCACAGATAACCTTCTGCTCAGAAGAGTCCTACCTAGAATTAGGAAGCAGTGTTTTACTCACAGGTGACTGGAAAAAGGATTTTTTTTTTTCTATGAGAACAATAATCTTCAGTTGAAGTACCGTGGTTGAAGATTTGTTTTTGCACTTGAACACAAAAGGCCATTCGGAATGGATGTTTTTCACTGAAAGTTAGGAAATAACAGTTTATACTGAAAATAAAGGAATGTTGTGCTGTTTTTGATTGATTCACATGACAAAACCTGAGCTTTCCTGTGGCAGAGTCAATGCCTATTTTTTTTCCTGGATGTTTTCTGGTTTTCACAAGAACACTTCGGATGCATGAATCGTACTCTACCTAGGACGTTACGTTTTGGAATCTATTCTGTGTACTTTATTGGAAAAGAAGCTGTTGGTCTCCAAGGGATGTCGGAGGGAGGGGGAATCCAAACTTTTCTTTCCTTTTTTTTTTTTTTTTAATTTTAGGCCAGAGTTATTCCCTGAGATTCTGGGCTTGCTGCAAAGCCTGTTAGTCCACAGACTGCATTTCTGCATCCGTGTAGTCTCTGCTCGGTGAAAAACAAGATTGTTTACCCGTGGAAATGATCAATGGCTCCTGCAGGCCTCGGTTCCGCCAAGAGATCCTGCTGCAGGAAACAACTTAAGCATGTGCTTTGCTATAAGCAAAGATGGAAGGCAAGAAGTTGTGTTCCCTGACAAAAGATGGATGGATGCTGATGGTTTTGTTAGTTCGCTTTGTCCTCCAAGGGTTTTATTAGACTTTCACCTACTTCTAGCTGTATTGCAACCGAGACCTGCAGAGGAGTTTATTGTTTGCATCCCCTCAGAAAAGAGTGCCTTGTCCCCCTGTGTCCAGTTCTAAGTGCTGTCACCCAACACTTTAGCTTTAGGATTAAGCCCTGGGACTATTTTTGCTGGAGAACTGATTCTGGTAAGCTACACCCATGGCTTAATACTTGGTGACCTGACCTGGTGGGGAGTCCCCTTCATGGTACTGTGCGGTACTCAACATATTCTGGCATCCCTCAAAGCACATCCACAGGGCCCAGTCATTCTCCCAGTGAGCTGAAAAATCTGGTACAGGTCCTGAGATGACTGGGATTTGGAAGATAAAATTATTGCTGCCCTGTGGCTGAGAATTAGCAGTTGTCAGCACTTGAATGGCTAACCTGCATGCTTGCTCCAAAGAGAGAGGAGCGCCAGTTGGCATGAAATCAGAACTCATGGGCTCGCCCCGCTGCAATGGCAATGAAGGAGCTCAGCACCTTGCAGAACTGAGCTCTGCTGCATTAGTTAGCATTATCAGCAGTAGATGTAAAGCTGTGCAGATGGGCAATGTTGCTTAGTAAGAAAGGCACTGAAATGCTGTGCAGGAGACCCGTCTTTTGTTCATGACTCCCAGCTGGTCTCCTGGGGAACCAGGAGAAAGAAACTTTTTATTTCTTTGTACCTCAATTTGCTATCTGCCAAAGGACATTGGTTTCTTTTGTAAAATCTAGGGCTGAAGAGTGATATTCCTATTTACTGCTGTATGAAATTCACCATTGTTAGCTTATTCAATGTGATTTGTCCATGATTTAAAAAATATTCTGAGTGGTTGCATTTATTTTCTTCAAACCTTTGGAGCTGTGAAGTCTTTTCAGTTTCTCTGACAGCTATTTAAATCCTGCTTTTTTCAGTTTCTGGTATAAACTTCCAACACACAGAAATGCTGGCACGCTAGGTTAAATAGTTATTTGATGCTCAATATCTTTGTACTTGCAAGTTCTCCAGAAGCAACCAGTAGCACTCCTCTAAACTCCAAAATGAGTTTTCCTTGGTCCATTTATGACTAATCACATTAATCTTCTTCTCTGGGTCTGATACTGATAATACAGCATACCTTTGTGAGAAGCAGACTATCAGAGCAGCAGGGAATGTCATGCATGCTAATGCTCTGAAGTATTTAGCCCCCTATTCTACCTCTGCCAACGGCAGTTCCAGGGTTGCTACACTTTGCATGGACTATGAGACTTGCAGAATTGAGAGGATTGGGAAACCATAGTTAAAGCTTCAGCAAAACAAAAAAGAGTTTTTCAGAAACATTTCTTACTTTGCCTGGCTCCTGGACATGGCTGTCTATGCTGCATTCAGCATACAGAACTCCCAGGGCTGGCTCAAGGCTCCTCTGAAGACAAAACCGAAGGAGTGGTGAGACTATGGCTGGGTTGCTTGGGCATAGGAAGGGGAGAAGTGCACAGAGGAGAGCTGTGGTCAGGGAGGAGAAGGCAATGGGTGTTGTGGCGGATGCTATAGCTGTTCTTTTATAAGTGCAGCTCAGAGCTGGTCTCCACACAGTTGTTCACAGCTCAGAGGTTGCAGAGCAAGGACTCTATTTCCTGATTTGAAAATAGTATTTCACTGGCACATTTATTGGGTGCTTGCCCTGCCAGCTGGGAAGAGCTAGGCAGGGCATTTTCCTGCCCAAACCCCAGCTCATTTATCTACCTGCACCTGAGTGCTGCCATCACAGTCAGTGAGCCTCACTATAAACAGGTGTTAATGCTTTACTGGGTCACAGCTAATGTAAATCTGTAAGTGCTTTCAATCAAAAAGGGACTATAAGCATTTAGTCCAGATGCTCATTAGCACTGCCACCATTTGTCAAGAACATCTTGCAGTTCTCTCTGTTTCACGGTACGCTCCGTGCATATTTGATATTCGTGTTTCCACGTATGTGTCGTTTGTTCTGTGGACAAACGTCTCCCAAGGTTCAGGGCCTTGGCTGTGGGCAGCTAATTCTTCGGGTTGTCTTCTCCTATTGGGACATGAAGATGTATGCTTGATCTATTCAAGTACTAATCAAGGCTTGAATGACTCCCAGTATCACTCCTGTTCATTTTGAGTTGGGAATGTATCAACCGCAGAGCAAAACGGTGTTTCTCAGCAATGTGTCATAATGATTGGTTATATGGGTGTCACAATTCTGCAAGAAATACAGTAAGTTCAGTTCTATTGTCAGGAGTGCTGCCTCGCGGGGAGGCATTTGTAACTAAAACTGTTGTTCATTTGCAGAATCTGTAAGAAGAATGAAGCCTTGACTGGAAATATGCTGAAAAGCTGCCGTAATAAATTTGATATAATATGCATGACGTGGATGGATAGATCATTGTTCGCTAGGCCTGGCAAATAAAACTGGTGTTGTGGAGCCAGAATTACAGGCAGAGAGAAACATTGTTCTACAAGGCATGCTTCAGATAGGAACCAAATTTGAAACAGCTATATATTTTAGTTCTGCTTAAATTGAATAATAAAGAAGGCTCGCTCAGAAGTCTTATTGTGTCTTGGAACACACATTGATTTTCTGTTCTTGTGAAATTCTAAGAAAGTTTCTTACTCATAAATAGAAGCACCTGCATATTTCTTATTCCTTTTTAATGTTATTAAAGTATATTTAAGAAGCGGGTATGAGATACCCAAGAAAGCAGAGAAACAGATGTGTAGTGTTGTACCACGGAGAGTTTTAGGACTATCATTCTAAATTTCACTTGGGAGATCTTGCTCTTGTTCTTGGTGCTCCCACAGATTCCCTGTATGTCTTTGGCCAATTGCTCATTCTCTTTGGCCTGTGTTTTCAAAAGTGATTTGCAGGTCTGATGTTTGGATTTCCAGCTGGGTGTAGCTGCTGTAGGACCTATATGAAGTATATAAACTGTATGCAACTGTTCCACTTCAGAGTTTTGTACCCTACCATTTATCTGTCTGCGTCTTTCAAATCAGGATTATGTCTTATTATGTATACATACAATTCCTAGCCCAAAGGGAATTCAAACAGTTAGATGATATATAGTATCTAGAAGTATACAAGCTTTCAGTAAAATACTGTAGCAATGGGTAAAAGGCATGAATTTGAATAGATGGGAATTGCAGCTTGCAAAAAGAGGCTAGAAAGAGGCAGATAGAATTCAGAATTTTATAGTAGAAAATAGTGATTTTCTCTTCTGGAGATTTTAGCCAGATATCCCTGGGAATGCGATACCATTTCTAGCATGTATAGGGCTTGATTCTGAAGCGTGTTATGGTATGTTACACTCTGCTTTAAAAAGCAGCTGTGGGGCCATCCCAGCCATGTCCTGCCTCCATCCATGACTTCTAGCTATGAGATTTAGGGGGACGGTTTTTAAAAGTTTTTAAGTGAACTAGGCTTCGAAAACATCTTTAAACAGTCTGTGTCTTTACTGGGAGCAACTGCTTCTTACATAGGTGTGAGGGCTTTCAGCAGACAGCTCTATCTGAGCAGAGGCAGCTGGAGGACTGAAAGTATTCTTCCCAAAGCAAGGACAGATTAATTTTGGCCCCAACAGTAGGAGATGCAAAATCTAAGCAAGCATGGAAGTTGGTCTCGTTAAGCAGCAAAGCAATTTGCTGAGAACCAACTGCAACTGATGACATTTGGGGAGAGGTAGGTCACTCGGACATTTGAAAGAAGGAATACACCTCCAAAAATGGTCAGTGAGCAAAGGCAGGCACAAACCTATTCCCTCTTCCCTCCTGGTGTTTGATGCACGTGTTGATAAGGGGCTCTGGGGCCATACAGCACTGCCCAGCCCAGACGGAGCATCATTAATATTCTCGACTTGTGGCTCTGTGCTGCTTTGACACCGAGGAAAATGAATCAGTAAGAGAGAAGCTTGTTTTTCCTGTTTATTTCTACATTTGGGAGCACAGCGTGAAAAGCATTTTTTTACCTTGGAGCCAAATTTCATGGAAATGTCCAGACAACAAGATTCTGTGCGATTTCCTCTGTACATTACAGCTATTCATTTACCTGAGTCTGGGCGGGCAGCTAGTACTGTCTCAGGGGGAGCCCTCAGCCGTCCCTTACCCGCATCATGAGGAGTGATCTCTTTTTTCCTGCCCATGGGTTTCTCTGCTAAGGTTACTGCAGAAGAAGGGCCTGCGGGGGCACTGGCATCTCCTACCAGGCATGTTGGGCACTGGCATCTCCTACCAGGCATGGGGTTAAGCCTGTCCCAGGCACAGGTATGCCAGGAGGGACTGTGCAAAGGAGGCAACTGAGCACTTAGGAGAAATTCAGGAGCATGGGACGGTGAAATAGCAAGTGCCACGTTTGTTGGGGGACACGCACATCCCTCAGGTTTCTCTCCCTGCTGCAGAGCCCTCTGCACGGTGGTGGGGAGCTCACATCTACCTCAGGCTCCCTGAAGGCCTCTCCTCATGGCAGGGCACCAGGCCAAGATGGCGGCCGGCCCTGAGTTTGCACCAGTGACGACAGGGACTGGCACGGCCGCCAAGGCCCTGCTGACTGATCGGGAGGCTGGAGCCATGCAGGTAGGAGAGAGCTGGAGGCCCTTCTTTCCCATCTAGAGGCATGGCAATGGTTTCAGTAGCCATGTGGGTTGTCGGCTCTGCCTTGAGCCTCCCTGGCACTGCCCAGGGCCGTTTGGTAGGGTGGTGCCGACATGGGGCAGGTGGGAAGGATGTCTTCCCCTGAGCATTACACCCACAGCCAAATAACACTGTGAAATTGGGTAGACCCAGCTTCCCCCTCTGTGCCGTGCCCCAGTGTGTTTCCTCAGCCTTGTGCTGGTCCCTGGGGAAAGGCGGTGACTGCCATGCCACAGGAGGGTGGTAGGAAATGGAACCCTTTGTGTCGATGTCAGTGTTTGTCTCTGCGTGACTGCCAGGGGGAAGAGCGAGCGTCTAGCTCAGCATGTAGGCGCTGAGTGTTTTTGTATTATTAATGTCCTGCCTCACCTCTAATTTAATTATAATCAGTTAATGGCCCAGTTCAGGACTCGCTTAATTGCAGTAAATCACACCTCTGAAAGAGGATGCAGACCTGAGCCAGGGTCTCCAGGGAGTGAGGGACAGGGCAAAGCTGTGCAGGATTGCACCCCTGAAAGCCTCATCTCTTGCTTTTTGAGGAAAAAGGAGCAATGTTTGCCCTCAGCACCTGTTTCTCTGTGCTCAGATGCCCAGACACGTTCCCAGGAGAAGGAGGAGGTTCACGGGGGAGGTGCGTTTACACTTTTGGAAGGTTTCATGCTGCAGAACTGTTTCTGCTTACAAAACAAATTTTTTGGTCTTACCAAGGGGACTACAAAGCATCACAGACAGTAACTGTTTGGGAAGTCTGAGGACAGCTACACTTGTGCTTGTATAAAGGCTACCATCTAACCTACCTGTGCAGCAGACACAGGGTCATCAATATTTTCTCAGCAGCATTGAGTGCCTCTTATGTACCCATGGAAAATGGGGAGAGATAAATGTTTTTGCACTCTCACCAATAAGCTGTCTGTGGGGGGATGAAGGTCACCTTGCAACAACTCAGAGCAATTATCTGAAGGAGGTTAGATCTCTGTCCTCTGTCTTTATATTATTCTCATAAGCTGCATTTTTGGCATCACTTAGAAGCCAGGAACATATCAAACCCGCATATGTCAAATGCTATTGACATCAAATACCTTTCATCGAGCCCCAAGCCTCTTGGCGTCTTTTGAGCTCTGCACCCAGGAAAGTGGCTTGTCAGAGATGATTTTTCCAACTGAGGAAGCAAGTAGCATAATGAGACAGTGTAGCTTCAGCATACACCTTCCAACTAGTTTCCCAACTGCTCAAAAACCAAACATGAGCCTGCATAGTAATTAGCCCATAAAGAAAGCTGTGGATACAACGATTGTACAAACTGTATTAGCAAACTCTTTATGGCCCCTCATTACCATTCTCCAAATGCATTTCTGTCTGCATTTCCCATTTTCACCAGCCAAGATCATCTAGAAAAACAAAACAAAAATCCGACTGTGTCAAGCAGCACAAGCACAGTCGCTGCAGGAAATACACCTCCCAGATGTGCCAGGTGCTGTATAGATGTGCTCAACACTCAGGAAAGCTCTCGAGCTGCCTACAGATCTGTTGCTTCTGGACTTCACAGCAATCAGAAAGTGTTTTGTTCCACCCAGGATGTCACCCTTCACAGGCTGCACATGCACACTGCTGTCAAAGGGAAATGCCCATCAGTTCCAGCACAATCTGGGTTTGGTCCTAAATAACTTTGGATTTTTTTAATTCCTCTCTAGAGCAATAGAGGCTGAGCACTGACCTGGGAAGCTGCTGCCACCAAATGCCTCTGTCAGCAAAGGACCTTGTAACGAGGTACCTTTTCTCATGCCAGCTCTTAGTTCCCCAGATGATGGGGACTGCTCAGCTGAACTGACTTTTCAACTGTTATCTGAGCAGGTGAGATACTGTTATAAAATCTAAACTCACACAGAGAGACAGCCTGAAGAGCTGGATGCATCGTGTAAGAGACACCATGCATCATTAACTGAAACAAGTCTTGCTCTGGACAGCCATAGGTCCTGCAACACCTGAACAGCGTATCTCAAGGATCTTTTCTTTTTTTTTCCTTTTCTTTTTCTGAATTCACATACTTCAGATATTCTATACTTTAGTTTTATTCCTTCTCTTCACAGGTGCTCAAACTAAAACATCAGAGGAAGAGTCTTCACCTTTCTTCCATGCTAATTTTTGAGGTTCCTTTACTTTAGGGCTTTTTTCTTATTTAAACCATGACCCAATTCTGCAAGAAGGAAAAAATGCTTTTCAGAACTTATCTCACCTTCCTCATCTCATCTATGTGATGTTGTGTTCCACAATCATTGTGTTATTTTCTCCACAAATACAGCGTTTTTAATAAGCTTTTCTTTTCCAGGTTAAAAAAAATGTATATTCACAGAAGCTAGTGACAATGGTGGAGGATAAATTTGGGAAAGGGAATGAAAATTTGCACATTTTTCTGGAAATATTTTCACCATCACTCCTGAAGGCATTCGTTTATTTGAGCATCCAGAAGAACTTTGCTTGGAAGAGTCTTTCGGTAAGTGACAAATACCAGCAAAAGTTTTTATTAAGGTAATGGCATGGAAATTAGTATGAAAACAACTTCACAAGTAATCCAATTCACCAGCTACTTGTGTGCAACTTCTGTAGAGCTGGCATAGGTATTTTGAAGTGACCTAATCTTTTGCTTGAGGATGGACTGGGTGAAGCCTAGGCGATGTAAGGTTTCACTGTGAACATTCCTGTTCTCAGATTTGGAAGTAGGGCAGGTTGCAATTAAAATGTTACCTGTGTGAAGGTTTTGCAGATTGGTTTGTAAGAGCTTTCTCTGGCAGAAGTGGGTCTGCGTGTTGTGCTGAGTATGGTGATCTACTGGATACCCTCATGATGTTCTTGAGGAACATGTTGTGTGTGGAAGGCCTGGGAGGAAGTGTACTTTGGGACAGTGTATGAATAAGGAGTGTCCAAGTGTTGCTGGAGGGGATGACACAGCTAAGCGCTCAGCTGTCCCTTCCTTGGCTTTAGTGCCTCTGACAGCACTGTGGAGGGGGAAAGGCTTTAGCTCAAGGCTGGGGGCTAAGAGGGGAAAGCCTGGGTCTCTGTGATCGGCATAGCCAGGCAGTGTCACCAGCACTGCCCGCAGAGGAATGGGCTAGGGAAGGCAGTATGTGTCCCTTGCATACTGTTCAGCCCTCTACATCCTTTCACTCAGAAAGCCCATCCCATGGCTCTTTCCCCTCCAGGGTGGACGTTCCACATCTCTCCTCCTCCCTTGCTTATACCTGAGCTGAGAAAACAACCTGGCTGCACTGCCCCCAGCAACAAAAGTCCTGTCAAACCTTTACCCAAGGCCAATTACTTTTATCACATCCCCAGACCTTCTTAAATGCCACAGCTACAAAATTGTCCCCATATTTCCCTTGTTTAATAGCAGGGTGCAGTTTCTTTTAAGTCCATGTCTTTGCTTTGCTATTTGATATAGACTGGAGAGGATTCATGGACCGAGGTTTTAAAAAGATGCCTCAGTTCTGAGAAAACAGAAACAACAACATCAAGTTCAAATCTAGAGGCAGATGAATCTTTGCTAGCAGAAAAGTTGGGCACATCAGCAAATCCACCTGCTTCCAAACCCTGCAGAGAAAAGTGTGATGGCTGTGGAATGAAAAGAAGGAAGTTGGGCGACTCCTTTAGCTTCATCTAATGAGCTGTGTGTCTACCAGCTCTTCTTACTGAAAGTTATGACAAGCAGTAATCAGGTATAGAGCAGTTTTATATGATGTTGAATTCCAAAAATAGAAGAACATTTGCAGATGAGGAAGCACAGGAAAAAGGGATATCTATCCCTGCCTCCTACCCCTCCTTCCATTATTGTAGCACCTGCCACTTCACAGCACCTTCACTGATATTACTCAATGGCTACTATTCTTATATTTGCAAGCAGGACTGTGCAGCATGGAGAGTGTAAGCGGCATGCCTTATGTTTCACAGGAGATCATGGCAGAGTAAAGACTGGAAGATGGGTTTCCTAAAAGGCAGATTTAGCAATTAGCACAGAAATTTGTGGATAGATTGTCTTTTGAACTGCCCAAGCCTTAGGCAAAGTCCAAAATGGCTCTGGCCTGCTCCAACCTCTGCAATTGCTCACAGAAACACCCTTTTCATCAGCTAAAACAGAAATACTCGCTTTCCTGCTGCTGTTGTGACCCGTTCATTCATCAAACTACTAGAAGACATTTTGCCCTTGCATTTCCCCAATCATCAAAGGTTCTTTCTTCTCTGCCCTCCTCAAAGCCTAAAACCATAAAGAAATTATTTGTTGTCCCTAATTAATGTGGTGATTTTTACAGAAATAATTTATGGCTCCATGTCCTTTACTGCTGTGAGGCTTGTGTGCTCATTACGTTACTCCTTCCCTGTCTGAAGGAGTTTGACTGCTGGTTCCAGTGGTGGCCAGGACTCCTCTTAGCAGAAACGTGCTATTAACTCCCAATGGTGGGATGCTGAGGAGGTGCTGAATGTCTAGCACTGTGGGGTTCTGGGTCTCTCCTGGAGCTTGTATGCAGTGCTGGGTGAAGACAATCAGTAGGAAAAAACAGCCCGAATGAGTGCCAAGGGTCACTCAGCACCCTAAATACCAACAGCAGTGACTAGGGAGCCTCTCAAGTCCCTGGCAATTATTTAAAAGATTGCTTTTGTATAAAAATAACTTGAAAGATCTGACTTCAAGGTAAGAGTTACTAATAACACATAGAAAGAGCAATAGTTTAATGGTCTGACACATTAGAAATAATTGTTGTCCCTACTTCATGCTGCTAACAATGATTCATCAAGGTGTGAGGCGGTGGAGATGCAGGTCCTTTTCAGACCTGCTTAGAATACATTTTCCCTGCAGATGTGAGGTTTGTACCTTGACCTGATATACAAAATCTTCACCTGCAGTTGCCATACATTTCCTGTATCAGCCATTAAACGAACAACACTATTTAAAAAGTAGTTGTGTTCTGAAACCCTCCTTCAAGGACTTGTTGGATCAGTTATTATTAAAATTGTAGAACAATAGTTCTCTGTAATAGACTTGTGCTGGGAGAGTAAGTTGCCCTACTTAATGTATTCATAGAAAGCTACAGTTGTAGGTTTCTCTTTTATACAGGTCAAGCAGGGGGAATCACTGCTGAATCAATGTATCTAACTCCTTCAACACCCAAATTTACAAA
>NW_009233915.1:90115-108714 GCF_000690835.1 Fulmarus glacialis | reverse complement strand
ATTCCTGCTAAGATTTCTATCTGCTTTTTTTGATTGTGTCTCATCAAAGCAAATTCACATAAGGTGAGCCTTTAAAAGGAGCGATTTTCTGCTCCTCTTGACTACATGAGACATTCAAAAATTAATGAAAAAAGTGACACCCGTCTGGCTTCCAGGGCATCACATTTATTTCTGCATAAATTCTCCCAGGTCAACTCAAAAACAGTTCAGGGTCAAAATCTCATCTAGTCACCTAGATTAAAAACTAATTTCTCTAAAGTATAGCCTATATTGAAGCCTTTTCATGCAAATAAATAGCCAAGGGCCTCATTCTCTCCTTCTCTATTAGTTGTGCATGTCATGAATTTGAACAGAACATTTTGTCCTGTACTCTAATTACATGCATTATAAAGAAAAATCTATTCCTTGCATACATATTATTAGGAGCAGTTTGGAAGCGCCATTCCATCAGGGCAGCCGTCATGGTGGCTCATCCTAATATTGACAGTTTAATCTTTTTGTTTCATATGAGATTAAAAGTCATATGATGGCCATTCCTCTGTGGAGCAGACGGCGAAGCCAATTGGAGTCAATCCGTGTCTAAGTGCCATTTCTGCTCTGAAAATGGACTTGCAGTTTACAAAATATATTAGGTAATTATCAGTGGTTATGGAAGAATGATAAAAAAATACTTGGTTGATGACAGAGTAAATAGGGCTACTGTTAAAAAAAAAACCTCATTTTACTCACAGCTGTGCTGCAGTACATGTACATGAGAACTAACTTAGTTGCTGTCTAATGTATTCATGTGCATGACCACTAGCAGTTTCAAGTCCCTTCACTTGATCTCACTGGAGAAGGACAGAGCAACTAATACACCAGGTGGCCACCTACACCTATTGTAATTAAAGTTGTCTTTTATCAAAGGAGAGTATAACCTCTTTGAAAAGTTGCTGAGAGTTTTAATAAACCTAGCAAAATATTAGACCTCTACCCTTGTTTACTTTGTTTAAAACATCCTGAATTAACTTTCAGAGGCAATATCTGATTTAGCCTCTGTCTTTCAAAATGCAGATCAGGAATAAGCAGTGGTTCAGCTGTATCCATTTTTGGCTGCTCAGTGTGAGACACAAAACAGGGATATGCTTTTTTTGGAGGACTGGGTAGTATTCTCTAAAGATCAGTGCCTACCAAACCATCACACATGGGGCATCCTAGATCACCTGTGGATCCTTCACCTCACTGAGGCCAGGACTGTATCTAGCATCCTAAGAAGTCAGCGGTTGAAATTCAGTGTGGGTCTCAGGTTGTTTTCTCTTTGAAGCCACGTTTAGCAAGGACCTGGCACAATGGCTTAGCAGTAGCCAGGGAGAAGGTTTTATTGCACACTGAATGTCTTCCTGCTGGAAGAAATATTCTGGCTGCAGTTACCCAGCATTAACCTTTCGCTTGGCTAAATCAGCCAGAATTGCCTGTGTGCTGTCAATGTTTGCACATAGGAGTAGTAATTATGAAAGCAGGATCATTCCTACTCTCTAGCAGAGTGCAGTCCTTGAGTAAATGAATTGTGATTGGGAAACAATTGGATGGTGGAGATGTTTCTAAGGAGAGCACCTTATTGACATTATTTTCAAACTAACAGGACACATCCTTGCAGTGCAAATATTGCTTTCTTTTGCAAATGTGAAAGTTATTACTTACCGCTCTGTAAGAGGACAGACCTGCCATCAAGATAATAGCAACTTAGTATTTTATTGTGAATCTTTCCACACAGTTTCCATGATGTTTATCATAGCAATTGCACAGACAACTCATTCTTCATATCCAGTCTAACTAGATTACAAGTGACAGCAATATAAAGCATGATATTTAATTGCCTCAATGAACATTGACTTCCTTGAGCACATATTATATACTCCCTGGCTAATGCTCTCCAGAGGTATGTGTCGTTCTGAAGATCTGCATTTTGGGGTTCCTGGGTTGACCCCCTTGAAAGGATCCTGACCTTCCGAAAATGTCTATAGTGAAAGGCTTGGTAAATGGCTTTAAAATGAAGCCTTTTGCAGGTTCTCTGCTTGAGGTCATGGCACAAGCTGAGAAGTTTTTGGATGCTACTATCAATTCACATCCCCCAGGCTATCTGTAATCAGCGTAACCTTGACAGATACTAGCAAAAGGAAAGAGGGAGCATCTTTCAAATAGATGAACTGTATTACTTCTGTGAGAGTTCTTCTCCTGCTCAGTGGTGCACATCCATGTGCATGCATGTGATGACATCTCAGGGTAGCCTGCAAATATGTAATAAGGGTAAAACCAAACCAAACCTAAAAAAACGTTTTTTGTGCTGTCGTAATAAGAAGCCTTGGCTTATCAGTGACAGGTTAAGTTGATAGTAGGAAAAGCCTTCTCACAAAGATAGGGTGAACATCAGACTTGATTGCTTGGGAAAGATGGGACTTTCTGTTGTTGGAGGTTTTCAAGAACAAATTAGCCAAGCACCTGCCGCTGAGTCTGTGACAGGATGATAAGTTCCCTTCCCAGAGCCATTGATTTGGGCTGTATGGAAGACCACACTGTTTAAGGTTCCTTCAAGGATTCCCTTCTCTGACAGAGATTCCAAGTAGCCAAAAGCATGCATAAGTGGTAAGAAATACATTTAGAAATTGGCTCAAACCTTTTTTTATCCTGAAGACCTGGGGATGCCTCTGAGAATAATAATGTATCTGCCTGACATATCTGCAATCAGTGCAGTTGCTTATGCTGGGTAGCCATTCTGGGTCTCTGGCTGGTTATTACCACTCCTAATGACTGTGCTCCTGCTTCCACATTATGCATACTCATTTCCAAACTCTGTGGTAATAATGTACTCTTTTTTTTTTTTTTTTTTTTTTTTTTAATATAGGAAAGATCAAAGATGAAGGAGATGGAGGACTTCTTTCTCTGTCTGGGTTTGGATTTAAACACTATTACTCACTTTTTCTTACTCTATCTCCCAACCTGTCCAATCATATCTTAAGATTCATGGAATGGTTGCCAAATGCCAAATCCCTTTTATAAATGCTCCTGTAAGTCAATAAATCAAACATATCTCTTATTCATCCCAGACCCTTTAAGTCCTTCTACTAGGAGAAATTCTATGTATTCGGGAGCCTAAAGCATAATAAAGTTTTCAACCATTTTTTTTATGAATTAGAAATTACTGGAGCTATAACTTTTAAGAGAACACTGAAGTTTAAACTGATGTCCTAAATTATTTAAAATCATATAAAATGTAGTACCAGTAATTATTTTGAAATAAAAAACGACACTTTTAAAGAATGTTTTGATGATGTCTTATGTTCAGGCTGTGCGTGGCATGTACATAACACTGTGCAGTTATAAAACTGTTAATGGGATCATTTAATAAATTCCAGTGTGCGTGTTTCTCTCTATATATCTATATCTGATATAGATATCTGATATCTATATATTTGTACACCTATATTAGATATAGATACACATAAATATTTTAATTGGAAAATATTCTTATATCAGCTTGTCTACTAAGACCTCATTAACTCTAGATACATGGTAGCCCATTTTAGAATGTGGATATACAAGCTGACTTTAATTCAAGAGCAGAGAGTTCTGTAAATGTCCTCTAAGATTTATCTGCCCTAGATACTGAGTTAGTTTTTGATTGGTTTCTAGAATTTCTGAATTAAAGATGCTTTAAACTGATAAACCCAGTTTGCACAAACACTTGGAGATTATGAGATCTTTACACAGAAGTAAAACACAAATAATTTTAAACAGACTATTCTGGTTTTATTGTTTACAGATTTCTTCGTGGAAGGGATTTGTCATTTTCTGCTGCATATGTGCTTGTTTCAGAGAGAACAATTTATTTCTGAGAAAATTTCTACAACCCTTTTGGTTATGTTACTAGTATGACATCCCATCTGAGAACAGGTTAAGTGCCCAGCACTCATCATTCTAGTTATATAGTTTATCAGTGGATTGAAATAACATTGGATGATGTTAGAATTGCGCAACATTTTTTTTGTCATGAAAATGAGGCATCAAAGATCTCATGTGTTGCATACAATGTTCTGTTCTTAATGATGCCTTGCAGTTTTCTGGCTTATTTCACTATCTTGTAGTTTGATTGGCTGGCTACTGAGTTCTCTTCTTGGCTTGAAACAGAAAAGGTTAGAAAGCAGGTGGCAATTGCAAGCAGTCTGTGGAAAGAAAAATGCAGAACTTTCTCAGCTGGATATAGATGCATTGATTTGTTGGATTCCTTTGGTTTAATCAAGTTTGGATATATCTGCTGAGGACATGTTGCTAGAATGCAAAGCAAATTCCCACTACAGAGAATAGTATGTAAATAGATGTAGGCTGAGTGTGTCTGTGTCAAATGTTGTCACTGGGAGAAGAAACAGGAGGAATTTCACTGTGCCTGAATTCCATGAGTCTTTAACCAATTTTCTGACCCTAATGTTGTTTTCTTTTTCTCTTTTTGCTTGAGAGAACTTCATGTTTCTGCAAGAAGAAATAATCCTGGAGAGATGGATGGCTCCAAGCTTCTACTGAGTTTGTCATCATCAGGTTCTGCAGAGCAAAGGTAATGCCCCACTGCTGCTCATGGATGTTTCCCAGATGCAAAAGCTAGGTGGCTAAACCTGTATTTGATACACTGTGGCAGGGTTTCGCCTGCAGCATTTCCCCTGTGCTTAGAGTGGGGCTGCCTTAGTCTGTTTGTAGAATTAACCATCTTTTGCCAGCTGTGTGCTTCATGCTTCACTTGACTCAGATGTAACATGTATGTCAGAAAGCATGGTGCGGGGTAATGCCTGGTAAAGAGATATTGGTGGATTCGTTCTTCCTTCAAATCAATCAGGGTGATAAAAGATCCACCTTTTTCATGACTATCTCGGGTGTGAAACTTCACATCCGTAACACATTAATATTGGAGATAAGCTATGGACAAGAGGTGCAGTCAGGTTATTTTGCATAGCAAAGCAACCTTAACCCTGGTTAACTGACTGTCTGAGCTGGGTTTGAGCATCCTCAGGACAGTACAGAGCAGCAGACTGTTTGCTGGCAGACTCTGATTCTGTGTGTTCAGAGCCTTGATTTCAGAGAGTCTCAATCCTAGCAATTCTGAATCTGGGAAACCTCTCCCGTTTTTCTTCAAGATACCAGTAACTTCAAGCAGAGCAATGTACTCAGATTGAGAAATGCTGTTCATGGAAGGAACCTGCACTATATATTATTTTCTTATTGAGGAGGAAGGCCCATACCTTGGTGCTGGCTAAAGCTGCTTTAAATGGACAGCGAAGGTTTCTCTTGTCATGGAGGGACATTTAGTTGGTACAGAACCACATTTGCAGTCTTGCTGTGTGCTGTAAGGGATACTTTGGGGAAATTGTGGAGGAGAGAGAGATACAGCATCTTTGCCTTCCCTGACCAGTGTAATAGATCTCAGTGCAATAAAAGTTGTCCTCGGAGATGGGTCCCACTGCTGATCTCAGTGGTTCTTGTCCAGGGGCTGAGTTACAAACTGGCAATGAAGAATTTTATCATCATTGTAATAGTTCTGCTTGCCTATGGCTCATTTCCTTCAAGTTTTATAAAGGTTTTGCTCTAGACAGACACTCAACCCTGGCTGTAGCTAGAATGGCTGCTGTCATTTGGCATTTATTTCTCAACATCTTAGTCTAGTTGAGGACTCAAAACACTAAAATGACTTGCTTTTTGGATGTATGAAGCATTGACAGACTCGGGTCATGAAATCATGGCACACACCATAAATTCTCTCTGCATGCCGTTGTCGGTACAGTCTATTCTGCAGGTTATGTTCTGTAAAGGTGCATCTTGGGAATGTGTTAATACCATCATCAGAACTAGTTCATATTTGGTTTTTTTGGGTAGGCTTTTTTTTTTTTTTGGTAGTTTTTATAACCCTCTGCGAAGGCCAGTGTTCTATTGTGGTGGAGCCACATGCAAAGACTTACTGCCTGCAGTCTCCTATCTAAAAGGCCAAACAGGAGAGCAGAGCACAGGTACAAGGAGCCGCATGGGTCTAATCACATACAAGCAGCAGGGCAATAGCAGAGTTGTAAGAAAATCCCTCTCTTCTAGTCCACTGTATTACCCATTGAGTGACACACCATCTCATGACTGTACTGCCAAACTCAGCCTTCATTTCTCTGTTTTTTTCCCCCAAACAGCATGTAGAAAGCTCTTTTGATATATCAACCAAAAGAAAACTTCCTCGTATTCACCCTGCTTTTCTGTTAGCCTCAGTGAAAAATCACATCACACTGTTATTCCTTTTGTTCATATCCACTTTTTGTTTGTAGAGTGCTAATTTTCCATCCTTAATGGAATTAATATTTCTGCTGATATGTTTTGGAGCAAGAGCCCTGACAAAACTCATTTCTTCATGTAGACTACAAGTTTAATGCTCTATGTGCACTGTAGGATGTAGCAATAGGTTTGATTCTTAGCATTTTGCAACATTAGTGTCCAATCATATCTATTTTTCTTCTGAAGAAAGGAAAAAAATGGAAAAGGGCAATGAAATCCAGTTCAGAGACTACAACTGTTACTGCAGTTCTGATACCAGGCCCTTGGGACAGACATCTTTCATTCTTCATGTTGATCTCTCCTAAAGTTTACAGGTCTGGGTATTGAAGCTGGAGGTGTGGAGGCTCCAGTTGCAAAGACTGTAAAGAGAAGGGGAACTTTGTAAGAAAAAGGGAACTGGTATGACCTGTGGGGATTAAGAACAATGGCAACATACTTGCTTCGTTGGACAGGGTGCTAGAAAAGAAAAGACTAAAAATTCTTACTTTTTGTTTTTCTGTTTGTTTGTTTTACTGGAGGGAACTTAGTTAAGCTGGTGGGAATTGTTCTAAGTAACAGCCAGCAGCCCTAGTCTTACTGCTGTCTCCTTTGCACTGCATCATTGTCTTGGCTCTGGGGGCTCTCAGAGGAAACAGATTTTGCTGGCCACTCGGTCATTTTGATGTGTTACACCTCAGCTGGGATCTCAGTTTCAGCTCACAGAAGTGAGAAAGAAATTTTTAAAGGTAGTGTGTGAGCAAATTTTTTTGGCCTTTATGCATGTAAATTCTACAGGGTTTTGGAAAATTTTACTGTAGCTTACAAATGTTATAACTCTAAAATGCCAACATGATTGTAGTTAAAATGCCCCTTTCTCATGTAAGCTGCAGAGGAAAATAATTCAATTTAATAAAATCATTCACTGTTTAAACAAATGGGGGGTAGTAATTAAATGTAACGGATACTGTGGTTTCTGTACAAGTATATGCAGTCTCTAATGAAATCTACAGCTCCATCATGAAGAAATGACAGATTAAAAATAAAAGGAAAAAGAAAAGAACAATAGTAATTTATTTCGTGATCTTCAGCAAGAATGTGCTCTGCTCCATCTGCTAGTTCTGCAGCTGTGGTTAACTAATAAACAGTATTCCCAGTCCTGTACTAACTGCATTTGATGTGGCTGGTACACAAACAAAGATGTCTTGGCAGAATAAGGTGCTAGATGAGTTGTTAAAGAAGAGCAGCCTTGTCAATTTTAGATCTGATGGAAGCAAAGGGCATTGTCTTTGCCATATGGAAAAACAAACAAGCCAAAAACATTTTACCCACAATTTTCTGAAACTGTAAAACAGACAGTGTAGAGTAATAATAAGAATGTGCTGGAGGCTATTGAGGACTAACGTCTGCTTTAAAAGTACTCACAAGCTGTGGTTTTCTTTTTTCTCTCTCTTTCCAGTAGCTCTATCAGGTACAACCAGAGAAAAAACCCTCTTGAAATGCTTCAGCAAATTTCTTAGCTTACTCCAAAACCTTAACCTTGGATCTGTCATTGCCCTGGGTAGCAGGCAGCTTGCACAGGAGACTTCCATGATCTGAATGAAGCAGGACTGCCTTTGGCCTCTTCCCTGCTAGCTCCACACTCACACCCTTAAAGGGGCTCTTCACAATGTGTCCAAGAGTCTTGCTGAAAGGTGGTCTAGACACATCTGAAACTCACTGAAAACAAGACTTCAAAAGATAGGGTCTCTGCTATGGTGCTTCTCACAATGCCAAGATTTCTAAGCAAGTGATTGTTTTTCGGAGTTTTTCCCTCCCCACAGGACTTGCAAGTAACAGATACTATTGGAAATTAGAATCTCTTTTCCATTTTCTCAGCTGTGGATTCTGTAGTTTAACTTTAATTCACAAAGTTTAAAACAATTTGGCCTGGATGTCTTGGTTCAGGGATACAACAGACTTGCAGGTGGAACGTTTCTCTTACTCCTGTTTTGCATGGATTGAAATGGTCAACTTCAAAAGCTAATTACTCTGTCGTTGTCACAGAGCTGGGCCTGAAGCATCACTGAGATTTTCTCTTCTAGTCACTGGCAAATACTGTTATGCCAAAGTACTATGAGTCATGCTGGCAGCCACCGTATCGGTTCAAAACTGGCACAAGGCTTTAATGTGCTGCTCTTCCAAATGAAAGGGAAAGTTCTTCTCATAGAAAACTGCTTTGTATGAAATATTGCACTTTTGGCAATAGGAGAACAAGGAGATGTAATTCTGTTGTCCCTTGCATTTGTTCTCCAACCATACAAAACCGGTAAAACCATAAAAACCTTACAAAAACAATATGCATAAAACCTTGTCTAAACAGAGGTTTTAGTATTCCTTTTTGGGAAGAATTATCATTACTATCATTAGAAACCAAAGTATTTACACTGACATAGCTAGATAATGAGTCTTCAATAAATATTTTTTAGTGCCTGATACAAGCGTAGTAAGGGATCTACTGCTTTTACTGCTCTAAGAAGAGCTCTAAATGAAAACAGGGGGCAGTGAGTGAACCAGGTAAAGGAGGACAAGGGTGCAGCAAGGTTCCTGTACTTGCTGCCATTGTTGTCAGTCGCAATAGCAACTTCAGGGTATTTGTGCCTCTCCCTAGCCCTGCTCCAGTTCTCCACGGCAGGACTACCTCGAAACCACTCTGCTGCTTTCCCTCCTGAATGCTTCATTAATCCCCTAGCCTTCAGCTGCTTACACCTGATTTTCTTTCCCTTTATGAATAGCTCCATTCGGCTCAGTGAGCCAAGACAGGTTTAGGACCCAGACCTCAGCTTTTGGGCTCTCTCTGGGTGCAGTGTGCAGACTTCCCCACCGAGCAGCACCCTGCCTGAGGCTGGGAGCTGGCATATACCTCATAAGGGATGACAGGGCCTTAACAAATACAGATGACATTTAAATTCTGGAATTAGGAGGCAGCTGGGGACAGCTGTGTCTATAGAAAATATAGGCAAGCTGAGACATGTATATATATATAAATATGCAGTGCACGCCCACACGTACAGCCATGTCAGGCCTCAGTTAGTTTCTAAATTGTGAGTGAAGCTCGGGAGGGCCCAGGTCCTTGGTGATGTAAATCCAGCAAATTTACATCAGCTGAACACACAGCCATGGGCCTTTCCTGGGACACAAAATGGAAAGGCAGAGGAAAGGAGATTGGTCTTTCTTCCCTTATGAGTTTCTCTTATTTGATCTCTCAAATGTGGAATTACAGCTCCTCCAATACACTAAAACCTACCATACAGATGAGGCCACTTTTTCGGTCCATGTGTATCTGTGTAGCTCCTCTACAGCCATCACCTGTGCTGCACCAATTTACACCACAGAGGATCCGGCCTTGTGTTTGTAAACAACACAATGATACAGCTAATCTAGAGGAAGGCACAAATGAACCGTATTCTGTATAGTCAGTATCTTGCTAATAACTTTCTAAAATTGTTCTCCAGCATTAATGGAAGTCATAAATCCCAATCACATTCAAAGCATAACTACTGTATGCCATTGGCCCACTTCAGTTCTTAATCATAGTCTTCCAGGGAATTTTCTTGCTGCTTCTTCCTTCCCTCAGGAGCAGCCATATTTATTATTGCAGTTCAAATACCTGGAGATATTTCAGCTGAAAAGCCATATAACATCTCTCTAAGCATGTCAATACGTGTTCAGCTTAATATGAATGTCTGTGCCATTCCCACTGGAGAAAAGTAAAAAATGTCAAGGAAATATATTTAACTTGTTTCTGCACAGATGCCTGCAGATATCTTGTATCTAAAGAATATTTAAATTCTGTTTTGTTAAGACAGGATACTTACATTATACAGTGGAGCAGCCAGGAGGTTATAGTCTCCACTAGACAATTTGCCAGACAAGAAAGATGGCTTAGCTGCAATGTTGACAGCTTTATTCTTGTGGCTTTGGCAGAAAAATAGGCAAAAAGATTGCAGAGGCGGCAGGATAGAATACAACATGAAAGTTCAGAAAAATATTAACTGGTTGTAAAATGAGTGGGCGGATGCACTAAAGGAGATGGCATTTCAGTTATATAACAACACTTATTGCAACATTTTTATGGCCAAATTATGCTCTTTTTCTGTGCTGTATTTTTGCATCTGCTGCCCAGCTCCAATGGTGAGGGAGGAAATGTTTATTTGGCAGGAGAAAAGGGCAGTAGCCATTCATCATTTTCAGCTGAATCATCCCATTGGTCTCAGGAATATTCCCCTGAGAATTTTATTCCATTTCTAATATATTATACACTGTGATTTTACAGATCTGCTTTTATTTTCTAAACCAGCCACTTGCACAGGGCCCCTACAAACATCCCTGATCTGAATGTGGGTTTAGAAGCTATACTGTGCATGCTGAATGGAGGGTACAGCAGGGGAGTGGGCATGCCAATGAGGTCTTCATAGGGAAAAAGCTCCCCGTTTACTATTACCATCTTTGTGCCTCAGGAAGACCAGGCAACCAGATGCATCTCCACAATCATGTCCTTGGGCCATCGATGTGCTGCTGACACAGAGACAGCTGTAACAGAGACAATTCCTCCCCGATAGGCTTGTTAGCCAGAGCAAATTCAAAGGTGCTTCCAGGGGTGTGTCGTGACAGTTGCATTGAAGGTTGTTTGGACTCTCATTGTACATATAACTCTAAAACAGCTTTTCTTAGCAATCACTACATACCCCTTGTGCACATCATGAGGAACCTCACTGGCAATACAGTCTCTATTCTAAACAGCATTAGGCATGAATAAAGGGTAAGAAAATAAATATGATTACTCCCACTTCAGAAATGGGAAGTAAGACAGTGAGGCACACTTTCTTTTTCTTTTCCTTTTCACAAATGTGGAGGCTTTTAGTGGAGGACCCTTGGAGCAGTTGTAAAAGTTTTTGGGGAAAATTGATTTGTCTGTGCTTCAGGTGGGGCCTCAAGAGGTATGTTTTATATGCTGAATAAACAGAAAAGGAGTTTGGAGTGCTCCATAGCCCGGGCTGTTGCACCATGCAATATCTAGAAGAATAATCTCTGCAGCCTTGGAACTAGTCAAAGTTGTTACCTCAAGTCCAGGGTTTCTAGAGCCGTCAGTTCAATCGTCTGTGCCTCCCTTGGTCCCCTTTAATTAATCTTTAGCTTCCCAGTGCTACATAGTACATCCATTCTTATTCTCTCAAGATCTGCCTTGCTTTCCTGGGCTAAGTTAAAAAGGAAAGGCTTTCAAAACAAGAAAAAGTATTTACATGATTTGGAGGGGAATAATGAAAAACCCTACCCAGTGAGATCAGTCAGAATTTTGTAACTTAATGTTAAGGATTCCTTTAAAACTGGGGCATAGGGGTAAAGATGGCAAACCTGAAGACCTTAGACAAGAGCAAGGAATTCAATCACTTGGTTACACACATGCCTAAACCCAAAAGGTGACAGCCTTCTCAAAGATGCTGTGTTTTTCGGTCTCAAGGATTCAAAGGTTATATGGGAATTTACTATAGTAGAAAGGAAAGGCATAAGATAAGAAACAATGGAAGAGCCAAGGTTCAGTGACCAACACAGGGAAAAACAAGATAACAACCACCACGGGAAAAAGCGAACAAAATATGAACTAAAAGACCAGGGACAATAAGTAAAAAGAACTGAAGACTGGTGAAGAAAGAAAGTCAAATAGCAGTTAGAAAATTGGCAACAGAGTGAGAGAAGATACCAAAACCAGCTCCTGCAACTAGTAAGAAGGGTTTGTCTGCTTTGATGACTTCCCTGTAGCCTGATTCTCAGGAAGGTGGGAAGCCTGGTGAGGAGAGGGCTGATAGGGAGAACTGCCTAGAAAATGTGGTTGTTTTTTCCTGTGGAAAACATGGTGTATTTTCTCTAAAACCGAAACATCTTTACATTTCAAAGAGACAACCAAAATATTTCCAGGTTACTTCCAGTGGCAGAATTTTGGTGAGTTAGGGATTAATTTTTATTAAGAAAAGTCATGCAAAAATAGTATCCCAAAAGTACCAACACAGATCCTCTGGATGCTGAGCTACTGACAGAGTAAATAGCAAGAAGGGAGCACAGCTTTCAAGGAGCAAGTGCACCAAAGGTCCTTTTCCTGGTGCCAATTTCTCTGATATCATTCTAGCCAACCACCTGAACCAGACATTTCTTGATTACCACTAGCTTTTTATAGCCTGGATCAAACTTGTTTACTGAGCTCTTCTCTATGTTTTCTACAATATTGTTTACTGGTTCAGACATATTTTCATTGCATGAACACTTTATTTCACATTTTTACAGGTACGCTGTGTGCAGTTTGACTTAGAGAAACTTGTTTTTTCAACAGAACATCTATAGAACATTATTACCAGCCATTTAATGGAACATTTTTACAGTGATGGAGTTTTGTCAGAAAAGAAGCAATTGATTGTGTCTGTGCATAAAACTGATGTGTGTGAATACTCCTGCCCTGACACAAAATAAAAAGAGCATTTGAAGTTCTGTAAGAGGTAAACTAACCTCAACAGTAGATATTTTAACAGATACACTGCTTAAATTCCTCCATAAAAACCTCAGAAAACTTCCAGGGAATGTTAGACATATTTTCCCCCCCATTCATCTTCATGCAGCTCAAGTATTTTCTGTGCAGTTGGTGTAATTTTTTAGCAGTGCAGAAGACCAATTCCCATAGGACAATTTTTCCCCAATTATTCTGTAGGTTTCCAAAACAAAAGAAAAAAAGGGATTCTAGAACTAGCAAAGGAAATTTTGACGTCTCCAGGTGTGACTGGGCTACCTTTCCCTCAGAGGTTATTATGTAAGAACAGTGATTTCACTTTTTTACCTCTGTGCCTTACAAAGACTTGTTCTTTTACTTTTACATGGGACAGATGTACATTACACCTCAAATAGCTACAGTAATAGGACATGAAGAGCAAACGAAACGATAAAGTTTGCTTGCGGAAGTAATTTACCTACCTATGCTTTAATACAAAGGAGGTTAATTGGATCTTTCATGACTTTACAGCTATTCTGAAACTGTAAATTCTGAAGGGTTTGGAGATGCTGAGATGCTCGGGAAACAGAGTAAATCAAACTGAAAATCTCCAGAAGCCTCCATGGGGGTCAGAAGCTTAGGCTAGCTCCTCATTCATGAAATAATTTGGTATTTAGTTTCCATATTGTAAAACTACGTGAAGTAAGTAGATGAATTACACTGTAGTCCTTGCCGAGTATTTCTGTACATACAATGATACGGTACATCAGTGGAAACTATGCCTTCATAGCTTGTTCTGTAGGATATTCCGTTCCTTTCACATGACACTGTAGTGGTTTTAAAGCTTAGACTTGGTTTCAGAAAACCTTCAATTCAACCTCTTGCAGAGAAGCCTGTGTTTTACATGCATCCCACCCACTGAAAATGCTGTGCTCAAAATGTCTCTGGTTTATCTATTTCTCTCCTGCTTTTATCTGCCCTTCCGTCATGTTGTCAGCCATTCCTGACATGGGTAAAACTGGGGTTATCATGAAAAGAGAGTACTGGGTAAAGAGTATTGTGAGCAAAGTGGAAAGCAATGCAGGAGAGCAAAAAAGGGATAAAAATATATTCTGTGCAGTTCTTTCAAAGATTGTTCACTTGGAATCCCAGAGTACTGTTGCAATGTTTGTTGCATTTTTATAGACAAAAGGGGTATTTGCTCTGTAAGTGCTACAGCAATGGGAGGATGAAGAGCTTTGGTTACCAGGCTGTTTGTGATCTCAGCTCACAACTCAGGGGAGACATTTTTGCTCCAATGACCTCTAAGCTGCCTTTAGTTTATTGATTGGCTAATAAGGAAAATTGATTTTCAACTAACTCACCAGTTTTGAGACCTGAACACAGTTGTCACTTCCAGTAAGTCTACTTTTACTCAATCATATAAGTTGTCTCAGTCATCAATTCATTCCAGATGTTGCAAAAGGTAAGGATGTGCCAAAATGTTTGGCAAGGAGCCCAGACACAGAAGACATAGCCCAGGACAATCCATAGATAAAATGTGTTTAATATTATGTCATGCCTATCACACATGCTCTGGTCTTGGCAGAAAACAGCTGGCTATACCTAAGGGATAATGGCCTGAAAATAAGAAAAGGCAAATTCAGGGAATATCAGGGAAAGATATTAGGGAAGATCAGAGGAAGAATATCAGGGAGAGACTTCTGAAGTGAGGTGTCTCACTTGTAGGTCAGCCTTTCTTGCCCTGAGACCTTTAAAGCTAAAGTAAAGAAGTAGCTGAAGATGTGATGTATAGGAATATTGGCCTGAACTGGTACAGTAAGAAATGGGATCTCCCAAGTGACCTTTTCCAATTCTAGTATCTGTAATCTGAACTGAAAGATTTCACAGGTAGAACTGGCTCATCGTACTTCATAAGTGTCCTCCTGCAAGATCCGAGTTGAGGGGTTCCAAGTCTCATGCCCTCAGTTGTTTTCAGCTCACCTGTATCCTTGCGAAGTGCCAGCCAAGCTGAGAACCAAGGTGGGGGTGTAATCTGGAAGTGACTGAGCTGGCAGAGGCTGGTTTTTGTTATTATTTTGTTTTTTACAAACAACAAAAAAGAAAATGTAAAAGAAATGTCATTTTGGGTTCATCTGAAATATTCAGTTTGCCCAAAGCAGTGTATTTTTATTTTCAGGCTGTTTAATCAAAAACAATTCCATTAAATTTTACAGGAAAAAAATGTCTTATTGTTACAGAAAATGAAGGAGCACCAGTTAGAAATGGCAAGATGAAACATGAGAAGAGCGAAGTGGAATGCATTCCATTTTTAAGGAGAAAAACACTGGAACTAAATATTTCAAAATTTTCAGAAACATCTGTTTTTGTGAAATTGAAAATATTTCTCTGCGTCAAACCAAACTGGTGAGTAGCTCTGTGCCCCTCCTTTCAAACTCTTATTTTCTGAGTGAATTTAATACCCGTAATTCTTTTTTATCTGATTTTATCTGGGTTCAGTGTGTAAACATTAATGCTTATTAATTAATGTAATCACACGAATATCTTCACTGACTTGATGGAAGTTGCTTATGATCATGGCAGTTTTTGCTGGAAAGGATGTTACTAGTCTGGTAAGCTAAGTCCGTGGATCTGGAGAATTGGTGCACACAGTAGCTCTGCAAACAAGCCATCATAAATATCTTAGCTTGCAGGATCCCATCTCATATATGGGGATTACAATTTTGCAATCTATAGGTGACCTGTAATATACAATCCTATCACCAGATGCAGATATGGAAATACAGGCTAAATACAGGCAAAGAGTTCCCTGAAATGAAGAGTAAAATATGTGTGGATGCACCAGGGCCAGGAACTAAAAAAGCAACTACTGATTTGGGACATGAAAGTTTAACTTATCTGGTGTGGTACCCCCAAAATTCATGCTCATAAAAAACCCTAGGCCCTCCATCTTGGTTCAGATATTTTTGTTCCAAGCACAGACATTTCCTGACAAACTTCTTTGGACAGATTTTTCCTCAGTACATCTGAGCTGCGTTTCTTTGCATGACAAACAAGACTGTGAACTGATAAAAGCCAATCTGATGCAGTACAACCCACTGCCACAGATGGAAAACAGCAGATGAAAACATCTGAATTTGATCAGCAGGATAACTAGGTGTAGTGCAAACATGCTGCTGGGAAAGATGGAGTGTTTGAGTCTTGGTTCACAGTGGCAAATCTAAAGGGTTACAAAGATCATGGTCTAGAGAAAGGGTCAAGACACCTTTTCATTTATATATTGGCACACACTGAAATTTTCATTCTTATGGTTTTTTTCATCTTTCTTTGTCTGTTAGCTACACAGAATTCAAATTTAAACATCTTTTTGAGCTCACAGCTAGACTACTGTTCTTCAAGAGATGGAAAGTAAAGAAAGTAGCAAAGCTCTGAAGTAGTTTCCTGGTTTTGGACCACATCTTAGCCTATAATTTATGAACATGGGGGCTTGCAAACGAAGTAGAATCATGTTGCAAATGTCTACAGGCGGGATGTGGTTCTATATTTACTAATAGCTATTCTAAAATGTACATGCCAGTCTCTATCATGTGAAGTATGTAGCTAAGTGTAGCTGGCAGCATGGCGAATTTTAAAGAATACTTATATTTGAATGCTACAGATTTTGATTATATAGCATAAGTTTTACTGTTGTTATGTACTCCACAGTATTCTCTGGGGGGTGAGTGGGACTGCAGATGTGTTCAAGAACATTAAAAAGTAATGTCTTAAAATTGTGTCACACAAAGGAAAACTCCAACACATTTGTTGATTATTTTGAGGAAATGTTACCTCTGAAATTGGACATAAATGCACCTGCAACCTGCACACATTGAGTTCTCCCTTACCCTGCAGTAATCTCACTGATTTCTGTGGGACTGTTTGAGAATGACAATATTGATCCCTGGGTAAAGAAGAGAGTGTGCTTTTTACTGTTAAATACAAATCTTGACCTCATCACTCCTAGACCATGCTGTAGATAGATGCTAGTTTACTAGAAAAACGGAAGCAAACATCCAGCCCAAGATGTTCCTTTTAATCTCTTATCTGCATTTCTTTCTTGCATTTCACTGATGTTTATGGGTATTTTAGGCTCTTTATGTCTGCGCTGAAGTGTTGCCCCCTGTCAGAAGCAATCAGACATGTAATAGACTGTGGACAACTTAGCTTAGGCTAGAGAAGCTAATTTCTCAAGCCTCCAAAAGGCATCAAAAGCTTGCTTTTTAAAAGACATGCTGTTTACATGCTGTTTTAGTTTGTTCTCAATAATTTATTACCTACTAATGTCTTTTTTTCAGTCTTGCTTATTCTCAGTGGAGGCAGTTGGATTTTATCTGAAGGCATGGTTATTGTGGGGATGTGGAGTAAAGAACCCTTAATGGTTTATATATTAAGGCCTAAAATTTCACAGACTTCGGGTTTCACAGAGTATTTTCTTCTCTTCAGTGAGGAATATATCTATTAAATCCATTTAAATAAGCGAAGGTGGAAATAACTGATTTTTTGAAACGGTTATAAGTGTTAGACAAATATACCTGATTTCTGATGTTTATTACATTTTTATGTTGAGTTTGAATTTGCAGCTTCCTTTAGAGGCGCTAAATGCTAGGCCTGTCTGAGGCATTGCCTGTGCTGTTTCTGTTGGAGGATCACCACTGTTTATTACATCATGTTATGCAAAAACAGTTTAAAATTGCATTTTACAAAAGCCCATTGAACAATTTTAAGCAGGATCACTGATTAACTGGATGGTCTGCTCTTCTGAGCTGTTGTTAGTACTGACTTGAAGTTTATACAGTTTTACTCACTGAATCAATATGCAAAAGTCAAACAGATTTATAACTCATTCACTTAATCATGTTTATATTACACTACCTACAGAAGTCCCAACCCAGACTACATTCCTAGTGAAAGCCCTGCCTTTCTCCATGGGCCAGCCCTGGCCATAGTGTATCAGAGATACATTATTAGAATCATTTATGTTATTTTGATCTCACCCATTTGATAAATTACATATTGCAATGTCTAATGTGCAGCATAGCTGAGTTAACAGCAGATGCTGTCCTCATATTCATATTGCATATATGTGTGTGTATATACATGTGTATATTAAGCCCTGCCTTTCTCCATGGGCCAGCCCTGGCCATAGTGTATCAGAGATACATTATTAGAATCATTTATGTTATTTTGATCTCACCCATTTGATAAATTACATATTGCAATGTCTAATGTGCAGCATAGCCGAGTTAACAGCAGATGCTGTCCTCATATTCATATTGCATGTATGTGTGTGTATATACATGTGTATATATTTTTTTCTATGTTCTATTTATACTTTCTAGTTTTCTCATATTTTGCTTACTCCCTTTTGTTAATTCTGTTGCATTACACAGAACTTGTGTTTTGGCATCTTTTACAAGAGCACATTTTCTTACTGTGTAGCTGTTTGTCCAAAGGTTAGAACTCCTAAATCTTATTTTTTGTGTCCAGTGTTCTGAATTCAGATGTACAGAAAAATACATCTCTGTTGGAGAAACCCTTTAGCCATAATTTTAAGTTTCCACCTTTCTATTTTCTGTATGTTTTCATTGACACTCGGAGACATGGCTGGAATAGCTGGCAGATACTAAACAGTAGTGCCCCTAAAGTCTTTATCTTTGTTGTCTCCTTCTACCTTCAGCATTTTGATCGAGCCAGTTTATGCATCTCGAAGCCAGAAATCCCTTATGGAAACATTTCA
>NW_009233915.1:89516-90077 GCF_000690835.1 Fulmarus glacialis | reverse complement strand
TTTCCCTCTCTCAGGATTCAAAAAACCCCTTGCCATTACCCTGGCAGCATCTGTGTTAGTTCCCCTCTCCACCCACATCTGGTGAGAGTGATGAGGATCATGCATAATGCAAAAGTCGGAGCTGCGCTTGGGACGTGGCTTTCGAGGCGGTGTTTATACAGAGATCTCACAGGTGCACGTGCTGGCCTGAAGAGAGCAGCCCTGGGAATCCATTAGGCAGCTGTTTGGGTTATCGCTTTAGAAACGTTTTAGGAAGTTTTAATAACCTGAAATTAAACTTGTGTTGCTGTTTGCTGCATTTTGGTTCCCCAAGAAACTCAACCTCAGTGGAAAATCCAAATAAGCCCAAGTTGCAGGAATCTCCTTTCCCTGGAGCAGAGACTCCTGTATATCTCTGGAGAACTTTGTGGGCTCAGTTTTACTAGTGCTACATCAGCAGTCCACCCACTCTGTGTTTCAGCTGTTCCAGTCTGGTATTCAAGTACTTCCTGCAGCAGATTAATTGCACAGGAAATATCAAAGAGATTCCTCTAAAACTGAAGTATATGCTTTAAAGTGAAT